>NW_003303274.1:0-3587 GCF_000142945.1 Phytophthora infestans T30-4 | reverse complement strand
GCCCTGGATCCATAAGCTCGAATATCCGCTTAGGATTCGGAACCTTCCACGGACGCAGAGTGAAGATTTTCCACTTCTGCTCCATCCCACCCCCACGTCTCGCCAAGACATTCAAGCTTTACCACTTGAACTCTTCGGAAGTTACCGAGAGAGCAAGATCCTGCCCTACCGACGGGTACACAAGGTGAGGAAAGTTCAGCAGAACACGGATCATCGGGGGACCACCTCCGTTAGTCGGTGTCTGGGCGCAGTTGGTAAGTTGGATCCAGCAATCTTGCAGATTTTGCTGATCCCGCTACCCCACAATGGTGCGCGTGCCCGGATCTTTTGGTGACTCAGGATTTCACCGTGAGTCCCAAGAAGATGCTCAAGTGAAGATTGAGTCAGGGAAAGAGGCGTCGTCGGAGGTCGGATCAACGAAGACGCTGCTGAATGAAACAAGATCCGCGGATCGATGGAGTTTTGGGAGTAACTCTGTCGACAGAAGAGAGGTGGATCCTGATCTAGACCTACCGGATCTAGATCTAGAAGAGAAACCTCTCTATCCTCCCCAGGTCCCCTCGGGGACCCCTGCGGATCTTGACGCAAGTCAAGATCCGCTAACAAAACAAGGAAAAGTGAAGTCGAAACGGTATGCATTTGCAGATTCACCGGTTAAGCCAACACCGTACCGAAACCCAACTCCGCTAGTCGAAGAAACGAGAAAGAAGACGAAACGAGTAAGACTACGCGGAAGAAGATGCAAGCTCCAGAGTCGGAAGAAGACCAAGCTGGATCCAGGTCAAGCTGGTCAGACAAGAATCTCGAGTTTGTGTATCGCCACCAAGCTTTACGCGACTTCCTGCATCAAGATCCTGTCATGCAGATCCTGAATCCACGCCAGATCAAAGATCCAAGGGAACCGGTGAGAGCACCAACGAAAACGGCGAACAAGTTGGTGGCAGTCAAGGATCTATTACGTTTGCTTACGGAGTCAGGCATCGTAGCTGGTGTGTTCGACGCAGAGGATATCTTCGAGCTAGACCTGGATCTCATAGTATCCGCGACGCGGGACCTCTTTGCCAGAGTTAAGTCCATCACCAGAGAAGGTCGCGCACTATGGATCCGGTGTCGTCGCCGAGGGTCAGCCAAGCTGCGTCCTCGAACTACGAATCCGCCGCTGAGGTTGAGTCAGACACGTCGTCCGAACCACGACGCATGACTTTAAGACCCTCCGGGGCATCCATGCTGGAAGCGCGGGCGAGGATCCGAGGACAGGAAGCCCCTGTGAGCGTGAAGGCTCGGGATCCAGTAGACCCTACGCGTCATCTGACACAATCCAGCCAGGATCGAGCCAGATCCGGCAAGAAGCCAGTGGGACTATCGTCAGATCGGGCTCAAGGTAATCGCCTCACGGATCCGGTCTCGCCAGTGGGCCAGACGGCCACAGGCTATTCCGACACTTCCTCGGGCACCCTGCAGCGACACTTCGAAGCTGCGATGAGTCGTTTCCTGGCCGAACAGGGTATGAGAGCGCCCGTGCCACAAGTGCAAGTGCTCCACGAACATGGAGCACGAGACGTGGAGATGGAGTCCGTGGATGGAGACAACTCCCATGATGAGCTCGACCCAGATGATCTGGATGGCCCATCCACTTCGTCAGCAGTGGTAGCAACAGCCACAGCCGGGGCAGGTGGATCGTCCATGATCCAGAGGGTACGGATCTCAGCCATATCGGATCTGAAGGAGTTCACGGGCAAGGATCAAGATGAGGACCGAGCGAGAACATGGACCAGCAAAGTCAAGTCGGCCCTCATGAGAGATCAAGCGTCGGATGCTGAGAAGTGTCTGACCTTTGCGGATCTGCTAGCGGGGCCAGCCAGGAGCTGGTATAGGCAGCTGGGCAGATCCACCAGGGAACAAGTGGCCAGATTTGCTGCGCAGTTTCCAGACCCAGTACTGTGGATTGGGAGTGTCGGTGGCACGACAATACTACCACGCTCGCCGCAGATCGGATGAATCCCTGCTAGAATACCTACATCGACTAAATGTGGCCGGTCTACGGGCCAAGTTGAAGATCAAGGATGGGGGATCCAAGGTACTGCGGGAACACGTGGATCATTTCATCGAGACGTTGGGAGACGTGGATCTGGCCGACAGGCTGACCCTGTTACGACTTCCCGACGCAGACGAGCTTGAGGAAGTGCTGCGGGCGGTGGATCGCGCGAAACACCGCCAGAAGAAGGCGGCGGTCGGATCCGGCAAGTATCGCCAAAAGGCTCCGACGCCTACGGCCCCAGCTCGACGTGTCCACCAAGTCACGGCGCCCGACTCAGGAACTGAATCAGGATCCGACGGTTCGGACTCCGACCCTGAAGATTACCGTCGGGTCTGTCTCACTACGTCCAACGATCGAACGGCGAAGACAGGAGACAACTCTCGACCGAGGGATACCGTACCCGGGGACCGTGGGATGTACAGATCCCGAGATCTCATGGACGGGGCAGCACAAGTCAGGTGTTCACAGTGCGGATCCCGGAAGCACACTGAATCTGGATGCTGGAAACATCTGGTATGTGAGAAGTGTGGCAAGAAAGGTCATCCCGGGGATCATTGCTTCTACGTGTGTCGCGGGTGTGGCGAGATTCACGACGTCGGCAAGTGCCCGATGGAAGAATTCTACAACCAGATCCGCCAATGGTTTGATCCAGCCAAGCACCGAGGGATGTTGCCAGAAGTGGCCGAGAAGATGTTAAACTAGGACGCTCGCCCGGTTTGAATCCGGTACGAGCCGAGCGTTCTAGGTACTGCATTTATGCATTTGTGAACAAGACATCGCTAGATCCAGGTAGCAGGACCCTAGATCCAGTCGATAATACACGTGATCTACATGAAGTGTCAGCTGTCAAGATCTCTAGTTTGCGCCAAGTGGATGAGTTTGCCAGATCCGGAGTCTCTTCAACCCTGGATCTACAAAGGGGAGAGGCACGTGGTCACTGGGAGAAGCGTCAACATGGTCGATGGTTTGAGCCTACCAAGGGTGAGGTCACTGCGGATCCCCCTAAAGTCTGTCAGGTCACTGGATCCCGTGGATCTGAGGATGTAGGATCCATGGATCTGCTAACCGGGGAGTCCCGTGGATACTGGAAGTACCATGCCCCAGGAAAGTGGTTCAGACAAGCCAAGGTAGGGGGCAAAATCAACAATGAAAAAGCAATCCTACTCCTAGATAGTGGTGCCGAGGTGTCTATACTAGATACCGCCTTTGCTCGTAAGGTTGGGTGCCAAGTGGATGGGAGTCGGATCCTAGATTGTGTTGAAATTGGTGAAGGCGTGTACCATACGAATGGGAGAACGCGGATCAAGGTCACGCTGGCAGGTTGTTTGGTATACCGGTTCGATATTTGGGTTGGGGTCTCGCTGGTCAAGACGCCATCCTCGGGATGGATTTCATGGTACCAGCCGGAGTGAGGTTGGATCTGGCGAATGGGACACTGTGTTTCCCCGACGAGATGCGGATCCAGCTCAGCGGACGGCGACCGTTGTATGGGGCGAAGATGAGGATCATAAGCCGCTTTTTATTGGACGACCTGGATCGAGCCCGGAGA
>NW_003303273.1:44507-47355 GCF_000142945.1 Phytophthora infestans T30-4 | reverse complement strand
TTTTCCTTTCCAGTACAGTCTCATCACCATCTTTTCTTCTCTTCCGTGGCTCTTTATTTTCTTCGGTGGTATGGTACTTTATCGATTTCTCATTCATTATACCCCTACTCTTCTGGCGGCCTCTCTAAGTTTGTGGTTTGACAGCTTCTAATTGAAGAGGGACTAAACCTTCGCGTCCGTACATCACTATACTCTCCATCCATGACAACGGTCTTGCCAGGCTGCTGGAGTGGAGCTTGATGCTTTCGGCCTCAGACTCCGGATCCTGAACAGTAATCGTCGAAACAACACATTGAGTGGGGCGTCTGCGCTGCTCCCCACGGTGCGTAAGTGCATGGTGAGTGGCAGCCGACAGTGCGAGAAAGGTGGCGACACAGCAGCAATCTGCGTGAAAATAGTTGATGAACTGGACGGAGCGGTGGCAGGAGTGGCGATGTCGGTGGATTTCGGCCATTTAGCGGGTGCTGAACGGACACAACGTCCAGCCGGAGGCTGCGGCGCTGTGGCCGAACGGTGTCACGACAGGGTCTGCGCTCGCCGTGGATAGCGTGTGCGCAGGGGTTGGAGGGTGGGCACCGATGCGGTGGTTGCTGCTCGGTCGGGTCGTGGTCCGCTGGCACAGTTTCCACCATCAGACCATGCGAAAGCGAGCAGAGGGGGCATGTTCCTCGGACATCGCCATGATCACAGCGCTCGGTTAGGTTTGGATTGTGGACGAGAGTATCGTCATCAGGTTGAATGTCAAAATTCACGGCGTCAAACTTCACGGCGTCAAAATACAGCTCGTCTTCGGGGTCGCCAGTCGAATGGCTGGCTGGGATGAGTTGCATGGCCGTCCGCTGAGCGGGAAAGGGTTAGCAAACGATCTCTAGAAAGGCCAAGTAGAAACAAAGGTACTGTAAAAATGATCCTGTGGAAGTACGGTCTTGGTTTGTTCTTTTCAAAGGTGTGAAAGCCCACATTAGAATGAGATTCGGCCTCTTGTCGTGACCATTGTGAAGCGAGTCGATGTGATAATATATCTTTTTTGCGTCACTGCCATTCTGGACAGCCACGTCGTGTAATAGGCCTGCAGATCGCTCACTGAAAATCCATCCATTTGCTGCTCAAGTACGAGCTGGGCTAGGTGATCCTGTAGCGGTGTATTCTTGTGGCTCACCAGACACTGGTATTGCATGAAACCGTGTTATGCTGCAGAGGTCGCAGTACTGAGTATAGACGCGCACGTAAAACTCGTACTGTACAGACCTCCCATGAGATAAGGCGTAGTCTTGAACAGCATGAAGAGCATGTGAAGCAGTATCAAAAGTCATTCCGACCTGAATAGTGTTTTCCTCATCGCCGCTGTCCAATCCATCAGCGATGTCGTCGATGTCCTCCGTCATTTGCGGCCCTCAGTCGTAATAAGTAGTTTTGGTACTTAAGAGTTATGACGTATTGCGCGCTGTATACCAAGTTGCGAAGTGAGATTAGTCAAAGAGTCCTCAAACTATCCCTATCTACGAGCTCCTGCGGCAGCAGTACCTGTCCTTTATGCTGCTGCTTCAGTAGCCGCGTGCCACCGGCTACGCCTGGTCGCCGGCGTGTGCCGCCCGCTCACTGTCGCCAGTCGCGTTGCCGATATGTCTTGGAGGCACGCGAGAGCGAAACACGAGCCATCGAGGACGCGCCTCCTCTCAGTATTCGCTGAGTCTGTTCAGGCAATGTCGTCTGATACTTGGTGTGCCATACTCCACAAGAGTGTACGATTTGGGTCTTCATACGCATGGCGAACATTAGTATACAACGGGTTTTTGGGTTTAAGTCCGGCCCACCTTTTTTCAGCCATTCAATCATTTAGACACACATTGTGACGTTTGTTCCCTAAATTCCTCACTTACTGACGCGGGTTTCACTTGGTACACCTACCGGCGATACCGACCCCACTTTGCTCACGTTTTGGCACACCTTTAACTTTCTGTCACAACTTTAGTGTATCCACTCACATTTTGTCATTTTCATCCGCCGGAGTCCCGGACAGCAGCGAAGCCCAGCTACTATCATCTTTGCATTACTGTAGGATAAGACCCACTGCCACTGGGTGCCTTCCATAAATAGCATAAGCACGTGTCATATTTGCAGCAGATAAGCCTGTCATACTTTACATGTATGCTGAGCTTAAGTATCAAAACGTCCACCACAAATACCATAAATGAGCATATCTCAAAGACCTCTGTCCTGTTTATATGTCGCTACCTAGATCTTACACAGACCGAACTCATTATATGGAAGCGTACCCGACACTTCGAATGGGACACAGGCAGGGTGACGTCACTTCGCAATTTACGCAAGTCCGGGAATGCATGAAGAGCGAAGACACGGAAGCAATGCTTGTTGTGGCGGAGGCCATCGACCGGGAGAGGCAGGAACTGCACGAAGTGCGCCGAGAGGTCTTCGGCCTCCTAATCGAGGAGGCCTGGCGCGCCGCCATGCGCAGCCGCCACTATTTGACCGGGTATTGCTTGGATTCCCCGAGCAACGCGTCCTGGATGGCTCTATACGAGAACGGGAGTGATCTAAACTTTCTTAACGCCACCAGTTTAACGAGGTCGCCTATTATTGTTCGTCTGGATGCTGTTCTTGACTTGGATGCTGACAGTACATGTACCAACAGGTCCTCTTTCTCTCATCTACAGCTTACCGGGGCCAAGAGTACGTGGACGGCCGCCAAAGTTCCGTAACCTCCAACAGGTGTTGGGCTTAGTATTAGTGTTCTACACTAGCTCGATGGAGCAAAAGACGCTCTGTATGCTCTTTGAGAGCTCCTCCCTGCACGCTATCGAGGACACTACGGAAGGCGGAGGAGTGG
>NW_003303273.1:8129-15277 GCF_000142945.1 Phytophthora infestans T30-4 | reverse complement strand
CAGCTGAGCAATTGACTTGTGATACAGGTGACGAGTATTTTGTTATCGGTGATAACGCGTACGTTAAAAGCAAGAATTGTATGACCTCATTTAATAAGGCCCAATTGAAGGTCCACGTTGACCGCGACAACTATAATTTTTACATTTGCCAGCGATACGCATTCAAATAGCGTTTGGATGGTTGGTGAACAAATGAAGGATATTGAAACAGCCACTGCATGTTCTGTTACTGCACTGCCAAATTGTGATGTCTGCCTGTTTCCGATTGCACAACTTCTTCATCACCCAACTATGCAAGTCATCGGAAGTTCCTTCGCGTCAAGCGCTGTGATCCAAGGTTCGAGAGGTTCGTCCGTGGAATAATGAAGCGGTTTTGATTATGATGCCACAGCAGTTGAATTGAACAATAGTAGACACGCGGAACTTAGAGACGATAGGGTCCGAACACATCTTGTCGTAAAGATCGCAAATAGAACCTGCATCGCCCTAAGCGAAAAACGCAAATTGAGCACAAACAAGGCCACGTCATGGCACCGAACCAACGCCACTGCCATCATGATTGGAACACCGCTGAAAGACCGCGAAGATCCGGGGCGTCGGTTCAGTGGTGTAGCAGACGATGGAACAGGCGAAGCGAGTGATTCGAAGTCTAGGTGGTATAGAAGCACTACGTAGAACGTGTCTGTGAACTCGGGCTCAACGCAGAACCGGTTATTGTGCACGTCGCTTACGTCGTCAGCGCAGAATTGCGGTGGCCTCATGGAGCTGCAACTACTCAGTGACCGCCTCCACCACAGGCGAGTGCACGGTGGTACATCCGACGTGTTGCAGAGCAGGATGGCACTGGAGCCCTCGACGCGCGTCCTGGCGTACTGTGTGAAGAACATCACTGCTCCTTTCACTATGTACATCAAGTGGAGCGTAAAGCCGTCCTTGCGGTTTTTAATCTGCTCGACGTTGCTGGTGCTAGCAGTAGCAGGCAGTCACCACACGCCACGAAGACTCCGATGATTTACGGAGCTCGTGCCGCTCTCCACGTCTACACCACTGGGCAGAGTCACGTTGTCTACCGCTCTCCGCCACTTCACCGCTGGTCAGAGACACGTCGTTGTGTGATGCCAGCACCGCATAGCCCTCCGAGGACAGCACACGCGAAGCCCGAGATGCGACTACGTGCCGCAGCCGTTCTGGACGATCCTCACGTGGTTAATGGTCTTGGGATCGTGCAGCACTTCCGTGCACCTTGACGACCTGTGCCTGGTGGTGCGGCTTGATCAGGATACCCTGCACCTGCACCGAGACATGTAAAAGGCCATACCGTGAATATCATGCGGAAGGCCTACTTGCCCGTCCTAGTACGAGTGACGTGCGAGTCGGCCTATAATGTGGGCGGTGCCCTCATCGTATCTTAGGAACCGAATGTAGTCCTCAAGTTTTTCGGGAGCATCATGTCCAGCGCACTTGTGAAGGCCACATAGGGCTTCCCCTGGTAAACCAAGTTGAGTAGGATCACTCCCTTCAAGTCGTTCTCATGTACGTAAAGGGCTAAGCGTAGCGCAAACGCATGCCGATTAAAAACTCACCGCTTCACGAAATATAGAACGGAAACCACAATCACCTCCATGCTCAGTCGACCAGGTCACCAACGGCAATCGCTTAAACACTCGTGCCGTGACTATTACCTGCTTTGATACCGGTAACCAAGTTTTTTCGTGGAGCATGACAGAGGACAACGACAGTTTTATGATCGGCACGCGTCCCGGTATACGTATCGTACGTTTAACCAGATGGACTACGTGCTCAACTTCGAATCCCAAATTTTTGACGGCTGCGCAGGATGCACCATTGCGTAAGACTTCACAGGAAACTGCGACGACATACATATCCAGTGGCGACCAAGTAATTGAATGGCACGACCTTATTCAATATTAACACGTAATGGATTCCTGCTAGTACAACACCAGTTGCGTACGGATATGATTGAGTTAATGCCACATGCATGGTGAGCATACATTCTGGGTTAGTAGACGTGTCATTCAAAGTGAAGAAGAACGACTAGTACCCCATCGAGATCCACATTAAATCCACAATTGGCAACATCATGTTCTCCATCAACAAACAGAGCACAAACATCAAGCACAGTGTTACACAGGAGCAACACCACCAGTATAGTCTCGGTGGCTCCAACGGTGAGATCAACAGGGATTCGTGAACCAGGAACAGCAAGCACTTCACATTCTCCGATAGTGTAACGGGGTTGCATGGTGTGAAACACACAGGGGTACGAAGTACCCGGAGAACTAACAAATTCTCCGTACATAAGTCGGAGAGTGAATAAGCCCTCTCAGTACGTTGGCTAAAAGCTACACGTCATTCAGCTGACTAGATTTAACTATGTTAGATAGTTAAACATATACATTTATTCGTAAACGGCTTGGCCGCAATAATAGTAAACAAAGCACTTTTGGTTTTGAAGCATAAAGTTACGGTATTAACTTTGATCCCCGGTCGTGGGCTGCAAGGGGTCTTCGGATAAGGAACTTAGTATTAGTGACTGTTTGGGTCGAAGGTCTTCCTCTGACGATAAAGCTACGGCAGCCCCGCTGAACGTGGTCGCACTTGCTGTCAACCCCGCTCCTGCGTCGGTTGACTATATCCTCTGCGAGGATAGAACACCCCGTGTTCGCGATTTCGCTCCCGGCGCAGCTGTACGCGCTTACGAAGATTACGTCCTTGCTTGGCGCGGAGGGCGTGGCTCATCATGCGTCGTAGGGTCCAGAGGTGGTCACCGCTAAAGGCTGGAAGCGTTCTCACGCTACGAGAACCCGCTCTAGGAGCCCGTCCAAGAGAAGATGGTCACCGCAACGGTGGCGGCGCTGATGACGCGTGAAGAGTCTATTAGACTGAAATCCCTCATGGTCAGCGTGAGCACTTTCGAGGGGAAGGATGTAGAGAATATCCTTCTCTGGACCCGTGAGGTCGAGATGGCCATGGAATCGGCCCTGCTTCAGTCTGAGCATCAGCGCGTGGCGCTGGCTATCTCCAGGCTTGGATGTCGTGCTCGCGAATGGGCACTGTGGTGTAGTGATTTCTCCGTAGTTGCGGATTATCACCCGTCGACAAAGACGTGACACCGCCCAAGATGTTCAAGCGACGAACCCTCGGTCAGGTGATGTACGGGAGACGCCAAGGTGCCAGAGACTCGACGGCGTCACTCCCGAGCTTTCAACGAGTATTGGGATACGGTCATATGTCACTGAATCTAGGCTGTCCTTATTATTAATAATGGACTGGCCGGATTCGCATTCAACGGACCATCTACGGTACGAATCCCTCAGTGGCGGTTGGGATGAGTTTGCGGAAGACTCAGCGACCATTGGAAGGCACGTTCACCGTCTGGGACAGGGCATGGACTGTTAAAGATGCTCATGCGACGGTGAAACGACGCTTGGCATGCAAGAAGATCCATAACGGATCATTGGTCACTTGATATTTGTATACTTGATTAGGACTTCTTATTAGGAATAGACCCGAAAGGGTAAGCTTAAATACAGAACAGAATTTCCACTCAAGCACACAGAGCGACGTCCGGCTTCAAGGTAAGCGTCTGGTCAAGCTTGTTTGAGTGTGTTATGCCTGTCGGTGAACTCGAAGCTCTGTAGCGAGGGTTCATCCGGCAAGGCCAAGAGACTGGGTATTTTGGCCGATTATTATCGGGAGGTTTTACGTGACGGCTTATTGCTGCCTATTTGCACGACTGGGAGTGCTTTAATTGCCTCCCTTTTATTCTTCCAACCGAGTGTTGAACACTCGGTGATCTCGTAAAAGGCTTACCCGTGCCTGGTACCCTTCCGCTGTTGGGACCACGAGGATTCAAAACACCTGCTAGCTTTGCTCGTGCTAGTAGCGTGTTCTTATTTTTACTGGTTGGCCTATATAAGTAGTTTACAAGGTCCAGTTTGCCCCGGTGCAAGGGCAGAACTGGGGTCTTCAGGTCCGCCCGAACGATCGTTTACTATCCTAGTAGACGTATTGTTGTGGGAACGTCCTAACTACATTTGTAGCTAGAGTTCACGTGGGAATTCCAACACCACAACCGGTGCCGCGACCCGGGAACAGATTGTGACCATTGTGAACTGTTTGTATGGCCTTCCAGTTTACGAGCTACCAAGAGAAGAAGAACAAGAAAAAGACAAGAAACATGGCGAAAGGACAACCGACGGTACCAGTTACGCCTGCCAAGTCTGGCGGGGCTCGCAACGAGAGTATAAGCCCGGCTGCGCGCTTTGCAGCCGCCACCGAGCTTTCAGTGAGCTTCGACGACGAAGCGGACATCGGTCCTGACGCCCACGATCATGAAGATTACGAAGACAAGACGCCGGCTCCAGAGCCAGGCGCAGCGACGCCGGAGACGGCCAAGCTATCATCGGGGCTGAGCGGGGCGACCAGGTCCCTTTCGAGGAACCTCGCCGACGAGCTCGATGATGTTGCGGGACCGGAACCCGCCTATGAAGATTATGACGATAGGACCGAGGGTTCTAAACCTTCGGTGGCGAGTGCAAAGCATTCAGCACTGCTGAAGGCACCTCGCCCACCTATCAACGGTGATACACCAGCCGCCAAGCGCGTTTTCGACCGCGTACAAGCGCTGATGCAGAATTATGAGTGGATGCAGCTGTTCAAGCCCATCCCCAAGAAAAAAGCCGACTGGCCTGCTCTTGCGCAGGAACTTCAATACCCAGTCAACTCAATTTCGACTAGCCAAGCTGCCGAGGATTCAGTTTCGCTACTGTTGTCGCTGGGCTTCGAGAACGAGACGTACCCATCAACGATGTCGCTCCAAGATTGAAGTCCACATGAAGCCGGAGCTGCTCTCCAGAAATGGAAGAAGAAGCTTCGGAAGGCGTTTGGCGCCGTTGGCATCAACGCCGGAAAACAGCCTGTGAGTCGACCGATGATTCAAGAGGAAGACCCGTCCACGATTCCACTGCCGCCGACACCATAACGACTCGTTCGTACTCCTCCGACCAAGCGTGGAGCTGAGCGTGGTGCCTTCGGCACTACCGAAGCTTCACCGTACTTTCAAGACTCGCACATGGTTACGCCACGTTCGGAGAGCCGTATGCAACGTATTTACGCTAGTAACGAGGGTTCGTTCGGTCGCCGAGGCGGTGCGCGAGCTCCCAAAGGTGGTGCCGGACGTCGTCAAATCGACAGCGATGGTTCGTCCAGTGACGATGACATTTTGGTGCGTACATTCGACGATGAAGATCCTCAAGTCGATTTGATGCGTCAGATGAATGAGCTGGCGACGCTGAACGACGTGGACCCGACACCGAGGATTGAAATGGCTTCGCAGCGACCGCTGGATCGCATCACGCCGTTCTCAGGCTCTCGCAACAAGAGCGAGAACTGTATGCAGTGGCTTCGTGAATTCGTCTATGAAATGACTGGAGCCCACACAGATGCCGATAAATGGTGCATTCCATTTGAGCTAAGTCTCCGGGACGGAGCCATTCATTAGTTCCGTCAACTTCCGAAGAAGACGAAGCGCAAGTGGAAGCTGTTGAGCGACGCGTTCATCCGCTACTACTGCTCGCAGTTCACTCAGACGGCACTGTCGCGTTACTACTCCGCCAAGCGGGAACGTAATGAACATCTGTGCGACTACATAAACAGGCTAAATGGCTACGCTCGGACCGCCCGTTTACACCTCGAGAAGAGTGGTCGCGACGCGAAAGAACACGTACAGCAGTTCCTGGCAACATGCGATGATGACAAGCTGGCGGAGAGTCTCTACCACGCCCGAGTCGCCGACATTCACGAGCTCGAAGAGATCATCGAAGATATTCTCAAGGGCAAGGAGAGAATGGCCAAGCGTGACAGTGAGTACCGATACTCCAAGAGTCGTGATACGCGACGCGACGATGGGTACGCCCGCAACAATCGGCGTGATGACCGTCGCCGCGATGACAACCGCAACAAACCAAGAGTGACACTCATTGAAGCTACGGTGGACGACCTACTAGCTGAATTAGAAGGTCGTGAAGCTGCTCAAGGGGGCAACGAGTATTCAAATGAAAATCCGAACGCTTACGACGATGTCGCTGGTGCCCTCATCAGCATCAGCACACCCCACTCTCTCTCCAACACCTCCACCGAGGATTCTTCTCCTCTCCTTTTCATTTTCCGTCGTGTTCACACTTGTTACGTAATTATCAGGCCACTCACTCTGCCCCATGAAAGCAAAGATACACTCTGCTTCCATTGAAGGCTTAATTAATTGTGGCAGCCCGATAGGAACCAACCCAGTTGTAGTTGGCGGGCTGCCTAGTTTAAATGACGTTCTTGAACGACAGCCTTGAGCTCTGGCGGGAGTTCCTCCTTCGTGCCTTTAGTGCGCACGAATTTGGCAAGGTCTTGGAAGTTGCGGAAAAGCTCGCATTGTCCAGCATCGTGGAGTTGTTTGCAGAACTTGCATCGCTTGTTACAGTAGTGGGCGGAGTGACTCATGCCACCGCACACCGCGCATGGTCCGTACTGTGGGCGTCGGCTGTCGCGGTTGAAGTCACGTCGACCGCGTTGGTCCTGATTGAACCCACGGTCACCACTTCGGCGATCTTGATTGAAGCCATTCTTGCGATCAGGCGTGTTTCCACGCGGTTGACGGTTGTCTGAACGTGCGTAGGTGCCTTTAGCAGCTGCACGGCGCTCATTTCGTTAGCAGCGGCGAGGTATCGGTCGTTTTCATCCAATGAGAAATCACCATCCGTATTATCGGGCTGAAAGTCGTTGTACTCATCGTTCGGCTTGGTTTCAAGTGCAGCACGAGACGAGCCCAAGGGTCACTCCAAGATGATGAAGCTGAACCCTGGCGAGAGACAGGGGTGGTGGCCGGCCAAGAAATTCGACAGACGGATCAGAATGAGAGCTATGGTGCAAGGCGCTGTGAACGACCAGCGAACGAGGATCCTACTCGACACGGGAGCGAACGTTAGTGTGATCACTGACGCCTTTGCCAAGAAGTTGCGACTCCGAGACGTACCCGATCACGGACGCCGCATTGACATTCAAGGAATCAACGAAGGCAAGGTGTCTACGACGCGACGAGCGTGCGTCAAGATTACGCTTGGATGGGAGATGGTGTG
>NW_003303273.1:3052-7806 GCF_000142945.1 Phytophthora infestans T30-4 | reverse complement strand
TCGTCGAACGAAAAAGTTAATCCCGTCAGTGACGAGGTTTCGACGTGGACGGCCTCAGAGCATTCGGCTGACCAACGTGTCCGACCGAACTGTGGACCTACCAGCACACGACTCGATCGCGATGTGGATTCCAGATGGGGATTTGCCATGCGGTGACGGCTATGTGCGTGTGGAGTCCAAGAAGTACCAAGACTGGCAAGTGTTGGCCTACGAAGGTTGCAGAGACCGCGAGCTCTTTCAGCGTGAATGTGAAATCTACGAACAATGGCTTGCAACTCAGCCTTCGTCAGTTGATCGACCGGACTATCCAGAACCCAGTGGGGTGCTAGCACGACCTCTAGAAGACTCGCTAGTGGATTCTAGTGATCGTCTGACGTGTGCAGAGCGATGGGCACTGATCCTGGAGGAACGTGAACGAGTGGAAGCCTGTCTGGCATCTGGGGTGACAGCCGGGGATCCGGCCGACGGTCAGCCTTCCGAAGAACCTTCAAACACTTACACGACAGCTCACGGCGGGGGCAATATTGCAAACAACGCCTCGGTAGCGCGTACACACGAACTACTGAGCCCGGTAAACGTTGTACATACGCCAACGAGTGTTCGTGTCCAGTCAGGGGTGACCACGGAAGCGACAGGTAACAGCACTGGATCAAGTGGAGTCACCTGTTTTGACGAGGTGGTCCCGGCCTTGTGTGCCACCTAATCTGCGAACGAGGAGGAAATACCATCGGTCAGTAGAAAACTACTGATCTGTTCTCAACGCGGCGCTGCCTGCACAACTACTGATTTCACAGCTACTGGAGTGCTGTTAAGTTCGCATTTGCATTTTCTCTTAGTCCTGCCTCGTTTGGTCTATCAGTCTCTGACTCCGGCGCGTAGGCTGCTCGCGACGCTGGGTTCGTTCCCCCCGCGTAGATTGATAGACCCAGACAAAATTGACTGACTCGTGTTCGAACACCATCTTTAGGCGCGCTGGCACGTTGGTACTTGGCTCCCACATCAACTGGGTACACCCATTGAATAAGGTAGTATACGAAGCTATTGGCACACCGTTTGGCGTATATTCTTTCTACCTCGAAGAGCTAAGCATTGTCTCCTCTACGAGCTCGGCGCTCGTTTGCAAAAAGACCTCCTCCTCTTCTGACAACGTCACGTAACCCACCACTTATGGACGATGCACGCTCGGCGTCCAGCTCTCGGTCGACTTCGTTCGGTATGCTAACTTCTCTGCTTAGACGAAGCTGCCAAAAGGAGCCGTCCAGATGGCGCTGGATCGTTCGGGCGTGACGCTGTCGGAAATTGAGCGGAGGCATCGACCAAAATGGCGAATGCCACCGAAGTGCACTTCACAAAAACAACCATATAAATAAAGGCGTTTTGAGCAGCTAAAAATAGTACACCGAAATAACATGCTGACGTTGAAGTAGCTGGGTACACGACGTATCCAACTGGTTACTCTCAGGGTACGTTAGTAGAGTTCTATCTACTCACAGAAGTTGACTCCCCAGTCCGTTTGCTGCTGATATTTATTGAGAGTGAGGATCAGTAAGATAATCTATTGGAAAGAAATACCTTAATTATTAATCAGCAGTCAACGATTGCAATTGTTTGTGTCGTTAGTTTCCTTATTTGTGTTGGAAACTCAGTGTCTGCAATATTGGTTCGCGTCGCGTATACTCCCCCATACTTTTGGCTGGAGCGGTCTGAGGTATCAACTTTTGCGTCCTCCCTCAAAACACCCATGCTTATAGCTGTAGCGATGTCAGAAAGATCTACCACGAAGGGAGAACTCCCATAATTCGGAGGCGGCTTTCGAGGTATGGTACGCTTAGGGCAAAAGTGGTTTTGCTGTCGGCAGCAGAAATGTAGCTATGATTAAAGTTAGGTACGGATCGAACTTTATCATTTTCTACTGATTGCCGTCTTTTCTGCGCCGCGTTGGGGACAGATCAGTAGGTTTCTACTGACCGATGGTATTTCCTCGCGAACGAGACATCGGTGGTTGATCCAGAGGATGCAGGCATCGCGCGGAAGGTGTTGAGTACGGCACCGAGTATGCATTGCAAGATTGGTGCGAATGCCAAACTGTCAAGACAGCGGCAGAACGAGGAGCTGAACAAAAGTCAACTACCCAATATGTCGACGGCCCGCGCATTCAATATTGCGAACGACGACTCGGCAGATGGCCCAGAGATGGGAAACCATATTGGAAGGAGATGGACCCAGCACCGACTATTGATATCAAAGCGGATGCCGATGTTGAGTCAAGGGAAGAATCCGTAGCGACGTTGGACGGAGCGTACATCTCGGTTGCTCGAGGGTTAACGACCGAAGGAAATGAAGCAACGGAGGATACGAGAAATGACTTCTACGAACACCCAGTTAGCAACATTGGCTTGGAAGACTACGCGAAGGAGCTGGCATTCCTGCCGAACCTTACCGAAGATATCAACACGACAATAGACTACACTGCGTCTAATGTTGCTGATCCTCAGTTGTCGACCGATCGCCGAGAACGTCTGGTCGCAACACTAAAGAACCACGAGCACATCCTGATTGCTAGTGGTAACGCACTACCACCGCCAGCCTACGGCGCGGTATGCGATATCGACACACAGGGGCAAGCCCCAATTAAACAGCGTGCCCGGCGCGTGCCGCTACGATTTCTCGGCAAACTGTACGAGCTGAGCGCGCTCTGTTGCGAGCAGGACTGATCGTCTTTTCAGACAGTCCATGGGCATCGCCGATCGTGATTGTGATGAAAAAGAACGGGCTGGACATCCGGCTCTGCATTGATTACAAGATGGTGAATGCTATCACCGCGATCATGGAGTAGGCAATGTCGCTAGTCGACGACCTGTTAACAGATCTCGAGCGCTACCTGCGGTCATGATGACCTTGCGGGCACGTAAAGTATCGGCGTTCGTCTGCGCACTCGGACATTTCGAGTGGTTACGCATGCCCTTCGGGTTAAAGAACGCGCCGATGATCTACCAGCGTAAGGTTGACAACGCACTCTGGGGGTTCGTTCCACCTAAAGGAGGCTGGTTTGAATACTCGGAGAAAATGCGTTTAGATGAAGAACAGGCCAAGGAACGTCGTGGGCCAAGCGCCGAGGGTTCGTTTCAAACGAAGTTCGCGGCAGACCGCGAAGCACCGGTGGAGGCCGACCCTGTACTACAACTCGTCAACAGCCCCGTCGCTGACATGTTTACGAACGGGGAACCGGACGAATCATCGCTGGTACCTGGGTTTGGTCGACGGTCGTTTGTGGATGATATTTGCTTCGGTGGCGAGGATTTCGACAGCTGCCTGGCGACACTGGACCGATTGCTGGCAAGATTTGCACAGTGTCGGATCAGCATTAACTTCACCAAGAGCATCTTCTGCCAACCCAAGGTGGACTTTCTGTCGCATACAATTTCGCCAGAAGGTATCAGGGCTGACCCCAAGAAGCTTGCGGCCATCACCGAGCTTTCGTTTCCAACGAGTAAGAAAGGCATACAGTCGTTTCTTGGAGCGGTTCATTACTACAGCCGCTTCATTCAAGACTTCGCGGTCTACGGTGCGGCGCTGTACCAGCTCAAGGATGAGGACTTTGCCGTTGAAGGTGGCCTTTCTGTGGCACGTTGTTCCTTCGAAAAATTGAAGACGAGTGTTTCACATTCACCCATCCTCAGGCACTTAGATCGGTCGAAAGCAGATCACGTCATGCTCTTTGCGAATTAATAAGCGTTGAGCACTACGCTAATGCAAGAACATGAAGGCAAGCTACACCCCGTGCGGTTCCTCGGTTGGGTGCTCAAGGAGGCCGAGATGAACTACCATCCTGCTGAGAAGGAAGTGTTGGCGTTACTTCTGCTGTTGAAGATCTGTTACGTCCAGCTGGCAGGAAAGACGCTACATGTCTATACACGATTCTCGACGTTAGAGTGGGTGCATAAGTCAAAGTCTCTCTTCGGACGCGCGGTCCAGTTCGCAGTGCTGCTATCGCAGTGGCACCTGAAGGTGCAGCGCGTGAAGAAGAAGGATGTCGCCTTCGCGCAGCTACTGCAGTCAAGCATCACGAGTTTCGTCGACCTGGAAGACTCGCTCGTGCCGGTGGCACCTCCAAGCAAGGGTTCCCCGACTATTCGAATGGACCCCGCGTTGCTGTACGCCAGGCTTTCCCGTAATTACAGCGGATTCGTCATGTCTTTTGACGGATCAGCGAAGACAGAGAAGTACGGTGGCTACGGGAGTTGCTCATGGGTGCTGTGGAGCCTTCCTGAGTGGAAGGTAGTGATTGCTGCAAACGCTTACCTCTCGGCCACCACGGGGAATGAGGCAGAGTACACAGGAATGATAAACGGTGTCAAGGCTGCTATTGCACACGGTGCCGAGGATTTAGTCATCGTCGGTGACTCGCGGCTCGCGATTCAACAATCACTAGGGGTGATCGCATGCAGGAAGGAAACTTTGCTAGCGCTGCTGAATACTCACAAAGAACTCACGGCCAAGCTTCGATCAGTTAAATATCTTCACGTTGTACGAGAATACAACGCTGCCGCGGATTCGTTAGCCACTGAAGCGCTGGAATCGAAGGTCAGTCGGGTCATCTTGGCTGAAACTCGCAGGTCGGAATTGGCATCGCTGAATCCCATTCAGGAAATGATCTACGAACCGGATGAAGACTCGGTAGATGTTTCGTCACGTGGAGCAGAGCGTCAAGTACATGGACTGTCAGGCAGCGAGTCTTCAAAGTGAAAAACTTC
>NW_003303273.1:0-2723 GCF_000142945.1 Phytophthora infestans T30-4 | reverse complement strand
CCCTGACTGCACCCGCTCTGGGCATGACGTAAGCCGTCGAAAAACACTGTCAGCGGCCATCAAGCGGAGTGTAACGGGGTACGTAGCACTAAGTGTACCCTGGTTACATGAAGTGTGACACTTCACACTTCAGGAGTATGACATGTCATACTCCGGGATATTTGGTACAAGGTACCAAGGTCATTCAAAACCAACCATTGGTTAAATGACATTGCATTTCTATAGGTAACTGATAGTTTGTATTAACCTCAAACTTAACCTACCTATAAATATACTCAGTTTACAATCTACCTTATTTAGGTCACTTCGCTCTCTTTAATTAAAGAGGGGACCTGTGAACTGCCGTTCACTGAGAGTTTGTATACTCTCGGAAGATAACTTCCTCTAGCGCAAGGTGCTGTGTGACCCCGTCACACTTGGTAGCACTTGTAGTCAATCCACGCCATCGCGGGTAGACTACCTGAACCTCCGAAGTTCGTTGCCATGGATAGGAACGACTTCTCCCATATGAACGACTCTCAGTTCGAGTCGGTTCGGAAGATGGCAGGCATCTTCGGGATGGAGGCCCTGCAGAGCCTGGTGGTATCAACACCGGCTGAGCAGCTCGAGCGCGTCAATGCATTCGACGCGTACGAGCAGGGCCTCATCGCGCATGTGCGGGAGAACCTGCAGGCTCCGGCGGCGGAAGCAAATCCGCCTCACCCGAAGCCAATACGGCTGAAGGTTAAGCTGTATGAAGGAAAGGAAGGCGAGAACCTTCACTTCTGGGTCCGAGAAGTAGAGCTCGCGATGGACGCGGATCTGATCTCGACCGAGCAACTGCGTGTTGCTTTTGCACTCTCTTGAGGGCAATGTCGTCATCCCTCAAACGAGGACTCGGCAAGCAGTCTGACGCACTGGCGTGGCGGCGTGAGATCAATTGACAACATGAGGTCGCCCTCACTATGGCCAAAGATTATCAGGCTGTAGAAAAGGAGCGAGGGGCTAAAAAACATAATGATGTCCTGAGTCGACTGGAAAAGGCCGCTGTACCTCAACCAAGTGGAAACGAACACTCGGCGGACCCTCCAGAAGCTTCGGAAGAGATGGAAGATCCTGCAAGAGCCCCACCGAGATCTCTTTTTGAGATTGGGAGCCGGGCGTGGTTGTACATGAAACGCGTCAAACCGGGTTTGACGAAGAAATTAGCTCACCGGTGGCATGGACCTTTTCGGATCAAGCGCAAGGTGGAGGGGTTTGCGTACGAGCTGGAACTGCCTGACCGAAGTGGGTATCGCTTCTACCCAGTAGTGCATGTGTCGAGACTCAAGGCTGTCAACGAGTTCAACAGTCGACCGAACACTTGGCTGGTACATGACGCGACTAATGAAGCAAGACTCGACTTCGATGAGGAACTATTGCCTGAGGACAGCTGGGAACCAGATCAAGTTGCCGGTGAATATGAAATCGAGGCCATCCTCGACGACAGAACACCACTGTCGACGAGCACGGAGCGTGCTGTACGTGAGTTCAAAGTCAAGTGGGTGGGTTATGAAGATCCAACTTGGGAACCAGCATCCAACTTGTCATGTGGAGGGTCTGCTGTACGACTATTTGCGAGCCAAGAAGAGCGAGAATCGGCTGCAGATGGCACAAGTGGCGGACGAAGACTAGCGTGACTGGATCACGTGTGAACTGTTCCACGGGGCGATGCAGCCTGTGGTAACAGACGAAAAACGTTACTGCAACAACAAATTGTATATGCATTTGAAGAACAACATGAACATGATTACGCTGTGGAAGTGGATTAGGAATAAGAAAACATGAATGCCGACCGGGGAGCGACCACTGAAAACGAAACTTCGCTGGACCCCTCAACAGTTAGCTGAGATGCTGGAGAACGTCGTGGAACATGCAGCGAGGACATCATCGAAACCAACAGCAGTCTCGAGGCGACGTTGAGTGTGTACATCGTCGTGGAGAGGAGGCACAACGCTGATCTGCACTTGGTGACGAGCCATTGCAGTCAAGTACGGGATTATCGAGGTCATCATGTGATCGACCGATGCCTCCGTACTTTCAGCCAGCATGGCGCGCAGCGAATCTTCGGTGAGTGGTGGTGGACCACCAGCTGGGGCAGGAGGAGCAGCAGGAGCCATCTCCGCGGATTCAGCGACGACGGGGAGTGCTGCAGGAGCTACCGCAGGGAGTGAAGAGTCTGGGGCAGGAAGCGCCGAAGGACCAGTTGATGACGCCGCTGTCGGAGGAAGTGTAGCAGACTGAGGGACGTTCGAACCCTCGGCCTTGCCCTCCTGAGAAACAAGTCGAGTAATGCGAGATGATGAGCAAGGTGCCGATGATTCAAGAGAAGGATGAGCTGACGTACCTCCAGCTGTTCACGTTCGCGACGTCTACGAGGATTGAGACGCTGAAAAGCGTCGGACACGGCTCGATTCAGACGCTTGGACATACGGTGGCGAGATGGTGAATTGAAGAATGAAGAAATGTCACAACGGGCACCAGTACCGTGGCTTCCATTGCGACAGGGGCAGTTGTGGAGTAGTGATTTCTCCGTAGTTGCGGATTATCACCCGTCGACAAAGACGTGACACCGCCCAAGATGTTCAAGCGACGAACCCTCGGTCAGGTGATGTACGGAGACGCCAAGGTGCCAGGGACTCGACGGCGTCACTCCCGAGCTTTCAACGAGCATTGGATACGGCCATATGTCACTGAATCCAGGC
>NW_003303272.1:50512-52182 GCF_000142945.1 Phytophthora infestans T30-4 | reverse complement strand
CACAGCGATGGCCGATTTTCCCCGAGAGTCTGACTTTGGTCAGTATGTTTCGAAGCAGTGTAGATTTTCCCAGTACCACCGGGCCATCAACAAAAAATAGTTTCTTGCCTTCCTCCGGGCATTCAACCGCTTCAATAATCTGGTCGTAAACCCACCCGCTGACTTTCGTTTAGCTGATCTTCTGTGTTTACAATCGCCTCCAAAGCTGACGCATCGTATCCAGTGAGCTCAAGGTCGAAGTAATCCGGTTTGGGCGACGCGCATCACGATTCGATGTTGGGAACCGCCCCGAACTGAGGAAGCTCGTCGAAGTCAGCTACCGCATACCCACTCGCAGTAAGTAGTTCTTGAATGCTCATCAGCGTTTCAAATTCGCCGAACGCCGACGTGAAGGGGTTCATCAAAGCCTGATGTTTGCGTGCGAAGTCTTGGGAAAGATCCGCGAAAAACCGATCCCATAGAACACCAACATTTGCTGGAGCTGAATACACCAGAATGGTGACGAAGAGCTGGCGTAGTTGATACGGCATTTGGAACTCAGCCGCTTCCGTCAAACACGAAACCCACTCGTTGTCATTCTCTAAGTAGCCAGCCTCCCGCGCCGCAATTTGGAATGTTGGGCAGACAATTCCGTTAACCGTTCTCAAGTCTTCAAACGACGTTGGACCTCTACGCTGACAGAGCAGTAGCCGAAGGTAGAACCGCTCCATATCTCGAGGAGACACGTGAATCATGCGACCAACAGCAGCTTGATACTGTTTCCGGCGAACCCACCTTTTCGGTTGCCCTTTCTCCGGCGCTTTCCAGCAGAACTCTTTGGGGATATCCTGATACAACATCGTCTTGGCAATATGATTCTGAGGCTCTTCACTCGCACACAACTCAAAGAATCTGGTCAGCATCGTGTGACTACCACGTTCCAAAACTGCCTCCGGGTTTTCCGTCTCGCGAAAGCAAATCGTCTGGCCTGACTCGAGATGAACCGTTAGCTGAGTAACCGCATGGGTTTTCCCCTGAATTGTGAAATCGAGCAGGCGCATGCAAGCTTCCACCGGAGAGATGTACCGGGCGCTCAAGAAACGTAGAATCTCATTTGGTTCTCGACGCGCACTCTGCTGCCCTCCTCGGACTTCTTCCACAGTGAGTATAGCCATGTCGGGTCCTTTGTACACATACTTGTACAGGTATTTAACCGCAGTAATATCCGTGCACACTTCGACATTGATGTGGCAGTTGTACTTC
The DNA here is from genome assembly GCF_000142945.1 of Phytophthora infestans T30-4. Taxonomy (NCBI): domain Eukaryota; phylum Oomycota; class Peronosporomycetes; order Peronosporales; family Peronosporaceae; genus Phytophthora; species Phytophthora infestans. The sequence continues at coordinate 50,940 of NW_003303272.1, read as the reverse complement.
TGGGATAAGTACGGGTTGTACGGTACAACCCACTGGTTGATCGTAGCATTGTCGTATTCTCTGCCTTTGAACTTTAGAACACCTTCTTGCTGTCGACGTCGTCTGTACACTGGATATCCATTGGCATTGGCTTGTGTAACTTCTGCTAAGGGCTTCGGATATCAGGTCTGTCCGGATATTCCCTGACCAGCTTCAGCTTGGATACGTGTACCACGGGGAACAAGCGATATTCGGTACCTGCCGTTTCCAGCATCACGGCGTGTTCCCCTACCTTTTCACTTACTCGGAACGTTCCGTGTCAGAGATGGGCCAGTTTGCGGGCGTACCCTTCTTTCACCCGAACCAAATACAGCCACACTTGCGATCTAACCTGGATTTGATGTGGACGAGCGTGCTTCGTTGTGTCGATCCGCTCGATCCTGTATCGC
>NW_003303272.1:46195-48843 GCF_000142945.1 Phytophthora infestans T30-4 | reverse complement strand
GAGAAATATCCATTTTTTCCCCACTCAATTTCTGGTTCTCCAGCGCGAGGCTAGCAGTTCTGGCCTTCCGCTTCCCACCTCCCGTTCGTGGTGGCCTCAAAACCAGCACGTCTTTCTTTGTAGGTCGGGTTTTCTCTTGCCCACGTCCGTTCGTTACATTCCTGACCGCGCAATTCGGCCTCTACGGGGCGCGTTTGCGTTCAGCGTTCTTTTCTACCGAGTACGCTCACGCTGAGAGAGCGTCATATTGGCTCTTCCGGTACGGGCCCCTCTCAGCATCCCCGGCACGGCGGCGGTCTATGTGGGATAGTGTATCGCTGTTTCCGCGAGCGCGCTGCCCAAGCGAGACAGGGGTTCGCTCTTGAACAGTAGCTTGTAGTACGACAGGCACTGCCAATGAAGCCACTTCGGTGGCACCCGCTATATATGCTGCCTCCATCTGGGCCGCAAACCGGCGCTGATGTACCGCAGGATCGGACTCTTCCGTCTTCTCCTCCTGATCTTCAATACGATGAGCCGGAACTTCCGTCGCTTCTGTGACGTCTGGCTCGTCTTGGTGTACGCTGAGGGCCTTCAGCTCTTTGTTCAAGTCGTATCGTTTCTTCCTGCGCTTGGTCTGACGTCGTTTTCGTGCATCCTTTTCCTCTCGCATGGGTGTCGCGTTAATGCGTTCGTTCTCGTGCAGGGCCTCCTCGAGTTCCTCGCGCGTCCTCTTTCGCTTACTCCGAGCCATAGTTCTGCGAACACGAAAACGTGACGCGTTAGACAATGTCTAAGTGCACCGCACGTAGCAGTAGTTTTCATAAAGTAGTGTGTTGGAATATGCGTACTACCCGGGATTGCTTGCCCCCATCAAGGTTATCTCCGATCACTTATCCCACAGTCACGAACCGTGAGGCCCGGAGCGGTTTTAGTTTGCAAATTGTGCAGTCGAATCTTCAGGGTTGGGCCCCCGGATAGTACTGTAGCTTGAGGTGCGATATCCTTTTGCCAAAGGCGGCCGTTAATTGCAAAGGCTGGTTATTGATAGGCTATTACAGCCCCCATCCCATCTGTCGGTTAAAAGAGGCCAGTTACGGTACCCCTCCTGACCAACTGCACGCACGCAATGTGCGTGCCCATCAATAACCATTAACGACCGGCTCAACTGGTTCGCTGTCGGGTTTGCGGTCAATGGACCAGGTGCCAAATGTGCTCTCGCGCAGAGTGGGCGGTGGGATGAAGCCCCAAGAACCCAGAGGGTTCTAGAGCTAAATCCCCTTAGCACGGCTACCTACTTGCAGGATAGAATCCCGCAAGTTATAAGCTACCCCCTAAGCAGCCCCAGGAACCTCGGACTATCTGTGTATGTGTGTCTTGCTAGCTACTAATGCAAACTAACATGCATACACGCAGCGTACCTTGAGTAACGTGGCGTTCCGCGGCTTCCGTTTTGAAAATGGGGGCAAAATGAAATTTGAACGGTGCACTTTAAGTACGATGTGTATACCACATATAATATGTACACCACATAATGCGATTTTAGCCAATTGGAGCCGCCTTCGCTGCGCTCGGCAGCCAGTAGAACGCGCGTATTTGCGTTACATTAATTAACCCTAGCCCGTTACGGACGGACTGACAGACAGACACCAGACTCCAGTAGGGGGGTAAGACTAGCCGTTCGCCGCCGCTACGCGGCGGAGGTGGCAGGCTGTAGTTCCAGGGGAAATGGGCTCACGCCTTCGCTGCGCTTAAACATGTTTTATGTAAACGTTATGTATTAAATGCATTTGAAATTGAACATTCCTACTCCGAACCAAAGATCTGTCTGTAGACAATATTCTGGGCGTAGACCCCATCCTCCTCCTCCAGCTTTGGGTACTCGACCAGCGCCTTGAATCTTGATCTTGAAGTAACTCGCGACATCGCAACGTACAGCTGCCCGTGGGAGAAGCAAGGCGTAGCAAGATACAGCCCCAAGTACTGCACCGTTTGTCCTTGCGCCTTGTTAATCGTCATCGCAAAGGCCGGTTGGACAGGAAACTGCTTGCGTCTCAAATGAAACGGAAAGCTCCGAATGTCTCCGTCACTGATGAAAACAATGCGGGGAATCAACACATGTTGCCCTTGTCGCTCACCGGTCATGATTGTGGCGTGGATGACATGTGGCTTGAGGGCCACAATTCGAAGCCGTGTTCCGTTGCACAGCCCTAGATCTGGATTCAGGTTCCGCATCATCATGATAGGCATTCCTACCTTGAGGGTCAGCTTGTGGGGCGGCATTCCACTGATATTCATCGAGTGGAGTACCTCCTGCTCGAAAAAATTGCCATCACCGTCGTCTTGTACAGAATCGGAAGACATGTATTCCCGCGCCTGTCCAGTTAATCGATCGGTCACCGCTTCATTGATGCGGTGCACGATTGCGTTCGTGGTCGTGAGGATCGTTCGGTTAGCGAAATACTCGTCGGTAGCAACCTCGGGGTTATTAATCTCGCCATACATCTCGTCGATGAGAGAGCAACGCAACCGACAAGACTCGTTCCATAACGACGCTAGCTTCCACACGACGATTGAGCCTCCGATGATGGATAGAAAGATGTCGGCACTGACGAATAATGTTGCTCCTGCGACAGAAAGGAGATCGGAGGCGAGGATGTCAAGTTCTA
>NW_003303272.1:41365-45751 GCF_000142945.1 Phytophthora infestans T30-4 | reverse complement strand
TCTAACTTCTTGCCTTCCTTCGGCATTCAACCGCTTCAATAATCTGGTCGTAAACCACCCGCTGACTTTCGTTTAGCTGATCTTCTGTGCTTACAATTGCCTCCAAAGCTGACGCATCGTATCCAGTGAGCTCACGTCGTAGTAATCCGTTTTGGCGAAGCGCTTCACGAATCAATGTTGGGACGAACCCCAACTGAGGAAGCTCGTCGAAGTCAGCTACCGCATACCCACTCGCTTGAAGTAGTTCTTGAATGCTCATCAGCGTTTCAAATTCGACCAACGCCGACTTAAAGGGGTCCATCGAAGCCTGATGTTTGCGTGCGAGGCCTTGGGAAAGATCCGCGAAAAACCGATCCCATAGAACACCAACATTTGCTGAAGCTGAATACACCAGAATGGGGACGAAGAGCTGGCGTAGTTGATACGGCATTTGGAACTCAGCCGCTTCTCTCAAACACGAAACCCACTCGTTATCATTCTCCAAGTAGCCAGCTTCCCGCGCCGCAATTTGGAATGTGGGGCAGACAATCCCGTTAACCGTTCTCAAGTCTTCAAACGATGTTGGACCTCTACGCTGACAGAGCAGTAGCCGAAGATAGAACCGCTCCATGTCTCGAGGAGACACATGAATCATGCGACCAACCGCAGCTTGATACTGTTTCCTGCGAACCCACCTTTTCGGTTGCCCTTTCTCCGGCGCTTTCCAGCAGAACTCTTTAGGGATGTCCTGATACAACATCGTTCTGGCAATATGATTCTGAGGTTCTTCACTCGCACACAACTCAAAGAATCTGGTCAGCATCGTGTGACTACCACGTTCCAAAACCGCCTCCGGGTTTTCCGTTTCGCGGAAGCAAACCGTCTGCCCTGACTCGAGATGAACCGTCAGCTGTGTCACCGCATGGGTTTTCCCCTGAATCGTGAAATCGAGCAGGCGCATGCAAGCTTCCACCGGAGAAATGTAACGGGCGCTCAAGAAACGTAGAATCTCATTTGGTTCTCGACGCGCACTCTGCTGCCCTCCTCGGAATTCTTCCACAGTGAGTATAGCCATGTCGGGTCCTTTGTACACATACTTGTACAGGTATTTAACCGCAGTTATATCTGTGCACACTTCCACATTGATGTGGCAGTTGTACTTCTGGGATAAGTACGGATTGTACGGTACAACCCACTGGTTGATCGTAGCATTGTCGTATTCTCTGCCTTTGAACTTTAGAACACCTTCTTGCCGTCGACGTCGTCTGTACACTGGATATCCGTTGGCATTGGCTTGTGTAACTTCTGTTAGGGGTCTTGCGGAATATCCTTGGGTGGCACTGGGCGTTCTATTACTTAACACGGGCAGGAGAGTGTTTGGCAGGACCGCGCAGTGGAAACCATGGAGACCATGCATGACATGGACCCTATCTCATAACGAGGTGGAGGGGTGTGTATCCTTATCTGGGATCTCAGCGCATACCATCTTGTCTACGATCTCGCGGGTTCGAGGTTTGTCTTCGTCAGCCAAAATAATCAGTACGTGTGCGTGGGGGAGCCCTCGTTTTTGAAACTCGACAACGTAAATCCGCGCGCGCACTCGCCCCAGAACGCCTTGGTTTAAATCGTCAAGCGTCGCTTGCAGTTTCTGCTGCCACACGCGAGCCACGATGTCTGGTCGATCTTGAGCTGTCTGGATATCGGAAGGTATCGCTTCAAGAATCTCGTCCCACTTAGGGTTGCACGTTTCCGTCAGGAAGACGTCGGGCCGTCCATACTCCCGAACAATTGCCATCGAATCTTGATACGACTTGTACATGGACCGCGGGCTACCCAGGTGTGAAGCCGGTAGTATGATACGCTTGCCAACCTGATTAAGAAAGTGGGTAGGTCGTCCTCTGCCGCCTCCATCTCGGTCTGGGTGCACCAATCTGCTCTGGGCCCGGTCATATTCCGACAGCAGTACTTCTCCTTCCGCCAGAGCCAAAGTATCTTCGTTGAGCAAAGCGTCTTGAACACCCCTGTATTGATCGGCGCGTAGTGTTTTCTGATTGTCGGCCACCCAGCCAAGCTGTTCTTGCTCACATTTTGCACGCTGATCTACACACCACTGCTGAAATAGACGCCCACCTTGGTGGAGAGCGGACTGATCATCCACTTTCTGGTGGAGGCGGAACGCGACGTGTTTACGAAGCGACATCGCCTTCTTGTTTCGATACTCAGCACCATTCGCGAACTCGTCTGTGTAGGTCCATCCCTCCTCTCCATATGGAAGGAGAAGCGGGTATTGGAGTGGATCGTAATCGGCGTGAGTCTCGTACAAACGTATCAGTCTTTGATCGCGTGTAAAGAGTAGTAGATCCCGAGGCTGAGCCAGGTTGCCATCCTCAATGAGAGTCGCAGCCACTTCAGACACAGTGGGGCGGTTGTGTGTCCTCGGTCGCGAGGAGTTGTCATGCAGACGGAACACCAAGTCTACTGGAGCCTCCGTGTTGTGTTGGCGCACTTGCTGCCCAAAGTGAAGGAACCGTTGCGCTAATGGGTTGTGCTCTGCCATCATTTTCTCGATGTCTAGTAGTGCAACACGATCCAGATCCGCGAATATATCAAGACGTCGCTCCGCGCGGCGTTGCATGTCTGGATCCACAATGTAGATCTGCGCAAACTTGGGTGCTACCCGCACGCCTGTCCGACGGTCTATGTGGGGAAGGAGGGACCCTAGGTAGTGCCCCATAGCCCCTTGAATGCGATATGTGTACACCCCGTGTGTACCTGCAACGCTCTCGTCTTGATGCACGTTTTGAAACGATCGGTTTGAGCACGAAGCACCGTAAAAGCAAAAGCTTGGTTGTAGGCACGGATTTGACGGCGGAACCCGGGATCTCCGTACAGCTGAAGCAGCTTTGGTGGCGCGGGGTGCAGTGGAGGTAACTTTACCCTGCCTGCCAGACAGCATGATATCGCAGACTCGCCAGGCCACTTCCAAGCATTGCAGATCGGACAAATGGTTGTAGCCGGAAGCTTGTGCCGGCCGCTCACCACGTCGTCACCCGTTATCATGGACGCATCGAAGTCTTCGAGGGATATAAGAGCGTGTCCATGCCGGATGCATTGGCGTCGAGTGCGCACCCGCTCGAGCTCTTGCTGGCGCTCGTCTTCTGCCTGCCCAGCTCGTCGATTGGATTGCCGTTGTCGGTCTAGGGCGCGCTCAGCTACCCGATCATGTTCATTCAGCTCTGCTCTGTGTGAGGCTTGCTGCTGCCGATTCTGCTCCCGTTGTTCCTGAAGCTCATCTCCACGTAACCGAGCTCTTTGGGCGCGCTTGCGCTCGGCATCTTTCTTCCTCGATCGATCACGTTAAACAGCGTCATATTAGCTCGTCTCGTACGGGCCCTCTGCGCATCACCGGCACGGCGGCGTTCGTTGAGAGATAGCGTCTCGTTATCTCTGTTTCCGCTAGCGTGCTGCGTTCTCGAGACAGGGGGCATTTCTTGAGCGGTAGGTTGTGGTACGCCAGGCACTTCAAATAAAGCCTCTTCAGCGGCTCCTGCTTGATATGCCGCCTCCATTCGAGCCGCAAACCGACGCTGATGTACCACAGGATCGGACTCTTCCGTCTTCTCCTCCTCCTCTTCAATGCGATCAGCCGGAACTTCCGCCGCTTCTGTGACTTCTGTCTCGTCTTGGTGCACACTGAGGGCCTTCAGCGCTTTGTTCAAGTCGTAGCGTTTCTTCCTGCGCTTGGTCTGACGTCGTTTCCGTGCATCCTTTTCCTCTTGCCTGGGTGTCGCGTTGATCCGTTCGTTCTCGCGCAGGGCCTCCTCCAGTTCCTCGCGCGTTCTCTTTCGCTTACTCCGACCCATAGTTCTGCGAGCACGAAAACGTGACGCGTTAGACAATGTCTAAGTACACCGCACGTAGCAGTAGGTTTTCATCGAGTAGTGTGTTGGAATATGCGTACTACCCGGGATTGCTTGCCCCCATCAAGGTTATCTCCGATCACTTATCCCACAGTCACGGGCCGTGAGGCCCGGAGCGGTTTTAGTTTGCAAATTGTGCAGTCGAATCTTCAGAGTTGGGCCCCCGGGTAGTACTGTAGCTTGAGGTGCGATATCCTTTTGCCAAAAAGGCGGCCGTTAATTGCAAAGGCTGGTTATTGATAGGCTATTACAGCCCCCATCCCATCTGTCGGTTAAAAGAGGCCAGTTACGGTACCCCTCCTGACCAACTGCACGCACGCAATGTGCGTGCCCATCAATAACCATTAACGACCGGCTCAACTGGTTCGCTGTCGGGTTTGCGGTCAATGAACCAGGTGCCAAATGTGCTCTCGCGCAGAGTGGGCGGTGGGATAAAGCCCCAAGAATCAGAGGGCTCTGGAACTAAATCCCCATAGCACGGCTACCT
>NW_003303272.1:10266-12772 GCF_000142945.1 Phytophthora infestans T30-4 | reverse complement strand
GTCCATCGGCGAGCTCGCGTTCCATGAATTCTTGTGCCGCAACGCGCTGCTCGTCGGGCGTCGCTGAGCGCAGCAGCGACGTGACGACGGCTTCTCCGGACACCGCCGCAAGGCGGTGGAGAGCTTCCCACTCGATCAGAGTGAGATGGAGAAAGGCAGCGTGGTCGAGGTCTTGGCTCATGTCGAACTTGGTCGTTGGAAGGACTACAAAGTGCTACCAGGTGTAACGGGCCAGGTATTTACTCCGTTACTTGCTTACACTATAGGGTTGAGGAAGCTCGCAATAGGACGACTGAGTCTTAGGTTTAAGGAAAAATCAACTCTGACTTTATTTTAGGACCAAGGCCACAGCCCTGGCCACTCAAATACACGTCATAGTCTAATTGGCTAATAATGGGTCTGGCTCCCCATATATCAGCCAATGGCATGACAGCATTTCAGCACACGCTAGTCGTGTGCTGATGCACCTACTTTTGTAAAGAAATCTACCTACTTATGTAATGGAGGGGCCCATTACATACACCCCGTGTGTACCTGCAACGCTCTCGTCTTGATGCACATTTTAAAACGATCGGTTTGAGCACGAAGCACCAATCGACGTAAAAGCAAAAGCTTGGTTGTAGGCACGGATTTGACGGCGGAACTCGGGATCTCCGTACAGCTGAAGCAGCTTTGGTGGCGCGGGGCGCTGTGGAGGTAGCTTTACCCTGCCTGCCAGACAGCATGATATCGCAGACTCACCAGGCCACTTCCAAGCATTGCAGATCGGACAAACGGTTGTAGCCGGAAGCTTGTGCCGGCCGCTCACCACGTCGTCACCCGTTATCATGGACGCATCGAAGTCTTCGAGGGATATAAGAGCGTGCCCATGTCGGATGCACTGGCGTCGAGTGCGCACCCGCTCGAGTTCTTGCTGGCGTTCTTCCGCTGTCTGGCGAGAACGTCGATTCGCTTCCTGTTGACGATGTAGCTCCCGGTCGGCTTCCCGTTCATGTTCAGACTGCTCCGCTCTGTGCACGGCGTGCTGATCCCTGTCAGTCTCTCGAATCGCAGCTCGTTCGTTCACATTGAGTAGCTCTCTATGGACAGAGCGAGATAGTGTGTTTACCTCCCGCTCGAGGTCGCGGTTTTCCTGGCTCAAATCCGCACGCCTGTCTTGAAGGCGGGCTCTATCTTGCGCGCGGCGTTCCTGGAGTTCTTCTCCGCGCAGTCGAGCCCTACGGACACGCTTGCGCTCAGCGTCTTTCTTTCTCGCACGGTACCGCTGCGAGTGAGACATGTTAGCTCGTCTCGTGCGAGCTCTTTGTGCGTCGCGTGTCCGGTCACGATCTGTCTGAGACAATGTCCTGTTAGCTCGTCTTTCGCGAGCTCGTTGCGCTGCCGACACCGGAACCGCTTCTTGAACTGTAGCTTGTGGTATGACAGGGACCGTAAATAAAGCTACCCCAGCGGCTCCATCTTGATACGCCGCGTCCATTTGAGCCGCAAACCGGCGCTGAAATATCACAGGATCGGACTCCTCCGTCTTTTCCTCCCGCTCTTCAGAACGGCCAGCTTGACCTTCCGTAGCTTCCGTAACCGCCGTATCTTCTTGGTGCACACTGAGGGCTTGAAGCGCTTTGTTCAAGTCACAGCGCTTCCTCCTGCGCTTGTTCATACGTTGCTTCCGTGCTTCCTTCTCCTCTTGCATGGGCGTTGCATTGATCAGTTCATTCTCGCGCAGGGCCTCCTCAAGTTCTTCCCGCGTCCTTTTCCGCTTAGTTCGAGCCATAAGTCTGCGAACACGAAAACGTGACGCGTTAGACATAGTCTAAGTACACCGCATGTAGCAGTAGTTTTCATAGAGTAGGGTGTGGGGACATCTGCGTACTACCCGGGATTGCTTGCTCCCATCAAGGTTATCTCCGATCACTTATCCCACAGTCACGGGCCGTGAGGCCCGGAGCGGTTTTAGTTTGCAAATTGTGCAGTCGAATCTTCAGGGTTGGGCCCCCGGATAGTACTGTAGCTTGAGGTGCGATATCCTTTTGCCAAAAAGGCGGCCGTTAATTGCAAAGGCTGGTTATTAATAGGCTATTACAGCCCCCCATCCCATCTGTCGGTTAAAAGAGGCCAGTTACGGTACCCCTCCTGACCAACTGCACGCACGCAATGTGCGTGCCCATCAATAACCACTAACGACCGGCTCAACTGGTCCGCTGTCGGGTTTGCGGTCAATGGACCAGGTGCCAAATGTGCTCTCGCGCAGAGTGGGCGGTGGGATAAAGCCCCAAGAACCCAGAGGGCACTGGAGCTAAATCCCCATAGCACGGCTACCTACTTGCAGGATAAAATTCTGCAAGTTATAAGCTACCCCTTAAGCAGCCCCAGGAACCTCGGACTATCTGTGTATGTGTGACTTGCTAGCTACTAATGTAAACTAACGTGCATACACGCAGCGTACCTCGCGTAACGTGGCGTTCCACGGCTTCTGTTTGGAAAATGGGGGCAAAATGAAATTGAACGG
>NW_003303272.1:6370-9896 GCF_000142945.1 Phytophthora infestans T30-4 | reverse complement strand
TCCTCCTCCTCCAGCTTTGGGTACTCGACCAGCACCTTGTAATCTTGATCTTGAAGTAACTGGCGACATCGCAACGTACAGCTGCCCGTGGGAGAAGCAAGGCGTAGCAAGATACAGCCCCAAGTACTGCACCGTTTGGCCTTGCGCCTTGTTAATCGTCATCGCAAAGGCCGGTTGGACAGGAAACTGCTTGCGTCTCAAATGAAACGGAAAGCTCCGAATGTCTCCGTCACTGATGAAAACAATGCGGGGAATCAACACATGTTGCCCTTGTCGCTCACCTGTCATGATTGTGGCGTGGATGACATGTGGCTTGAGGGCCACAATTCGAAGCCGTGTTCCGTTGCACAGCCCTAGATCTGGATTCAGGTTCCGCATCATCATGACAGGCATTCCTACCTTGAGGGTCAACCTGTGGGGAGGCATTCCACTGATATTCATCGAGTGGAGTACCTCCTGCTCGAAGAAATTGCCGTCACCGTCGTCTTGTACAGAATCGGAAGACATGTATTCCCGCGCCTGTCCAGTTAGTCGATCGGTCACCGCTTCATTGATGCGGTGCACGATTGCGTTCGTGGTCGTGAGGATCGTACGGTTAGCGAAATACTCGTCGGTAGCAACCTCGGGGTTATTAATCTCGCCATACATCTCGTCAATGATCCGATCCATGCCTCTTGGAATAACGCCAGGACGAATTTCTTGGTCCTCGTCCTCTGGCACAGGTGGATTCTCAATCAGCATATCGCGCGGGATCTTCATGTAATCTCTTCCTAGGGAAGGACTTACATCATGCCTCCCCTCCCCGACTTGCAGCAGGAACTCGGAGAATGCAGCCATTTCCTCAGCCGTGTCTGCAGTATCAGCTGTGCGCACTCGCATGTTTTCCGTAAGACGGAACGTCTGGAATTGGGGCCACAGCCCAGACGACTTGAGGCAAGCGTCAATTGTCTCTACGGGTGTTCCATTCTTAACGACCGGGAGAATCTGGCGGAAATCTCCCGAAAGTACAAACACTTTCCCCCCAAAAGTCTCGGTATCGCTGTCAAGTATGTCCCGCAGTGTTCTGTCTACTGCCTCGAATGCGTGGCGATGGGCCATTGGTGCTTCGTCCCAAATAATTAAACTTGCATGCTTGATCAACTCCTGAATATGGGAGTTCTTCCTGATACCGCACGTCGAGCTCTCGTTTAATTTCAAAGGGATCTTGAATGTAGAATGCGCTGTCCTACCACCCATAAGTAAGAGCGAGGCAATACCGCTAGACGCCACCGCGATGGCGATTTTCCCCCAGAGTCTGACTTTGGCCAGTATGTTTCGAAGCAGTGTAGATTTTCCAGTACCACCCGGGCCATCAACAAAAAATAACTTATTGCCTTCCTCCGGGCATTCAACCGCTTCAATAATCTGGTCGTAAACCACCCGCTGACTTTCGTTTAGCTGATCTTCTGTGCTTACAATTGCCTCCAAAGATGACGCGTCGTATCCAGTCAGCTCACGTCGTAGTAATCCGTTTTGGCGAAGCGCTTCACGAATCAATGTTGGGAACGACCCCAACTGAGGAAGTTCGTCGAAGTCAGCTACCGCATACCCACTCGCTTGAAGTAGTTCTTGAATGCTCATCAGCGTTTCAAATTCGACCAACACCGACTTAAAGGGGTCCATCAAAGCCTGATGTTTGCGTGCGAAGTCTTGGGAAAGATCCGCGAAAAACCGATCCCATAGAACACCAACATTTGCTGGAGCTGAATACACCAGAATGGTGACGAAGAGCTGGCGTAGCTGATACGGCATTTGGAACTCAGCTGCCTCCCTCAAACACGAAACCCACTCGTTATCATTCTCCAAGTAGCCAGCTTCCCGCGCCGCAATTTGGAATGTGGGGCAGACAATCCCGTTAACCGTTCTCAAGTCTTCAAACGATGTTGGACCTCTACGCTGACAGAGCAGTAGCCGAAGATAGAACCGCTCCATGTCTCGAGGAGACACATGAATCATGCGACCAACCGCAGCTTGATACTGTTTCCTGCGAACCCACCTTTTCGGTTGCCCTTTCTCCGGCGCTTTCCAGCAGAACTCTTTAGGGATGTCCTGATACAACATCGTTCTGGCAATATGATTCTGAGGTTCTTCACTCGCACACAACTCAAAGAATCTGGTCAGCATCGTGTGACTACCACGTTCCAAAACCGCCTCCGGGTTTTCCGTTTCGCGGAAGCAAACCGTCTGCCCTGACTCGAGATGAGCCGTCAGCTGTGTCACCGCATGAATTTTCCCTGAATCGTGAAATCGAGCAGGCGCATGCAAGCTTCCACCGGAGAAATGTAACGGGCGCTCAAGAAACGTAGAATCTCATTTGGTTCTCGACGCGCACTCTGCTGACCTCCTCGGACTTCTTCCACAGTGAGTATAGCCATGTCGGGTCCTTTGTACACATACTTGTACAGGTATTTAACCGCAGTTATATCCGTGCACACTTCCACATTGATGTGGCAGTTGTACTTCTGGGATAAGTACGGGTTGTACGGTACAACCCACTGGTTGATCGTAGCATTGTCGTATTCTCTGCCTTTGAACTTTAGAACACCTTGTTGCCGTCGACGTCGTCTGTAGACTGGATATCCATTAGCATTGGCTTGTGTAACTTCTGCTAAGGGCTTCGGATATCCTTTGGTGCACTTGCCGTCCTTCATACACGCGCAGAAAGGGTTTGCAGGCCCGCATGGACCATGGAGCATGCATGACAGGACCGTCTCATACAGCTGAGGGTTTGTATCCTTATCTGGGATCTCAGCGCATACCATCTTGTCTACGATCTCGCGCGTTCGAGGTTTGTCTTCGGCAGCCAAAATAACCAGTACGTGAGCGTGGGGGAAGCCTCGTTTTTGAAACTCGACAACGTAAATCCGCGCGCGCACTCGTCCCAGAACGCCTTGGTTTAAATCGTCAAGCGTTGCTTGCAGTTTCTGCTGCCACACGCGAGCCACGATGTCTGGTCGATCTTGAGCTGTCTGGATATCGGAAGGTATCGCTTCAAGAATCTCGTCCCACTTAGGGTTGCACGTTTCCGTCAGGAAGACGTCGGGCCGTCCATACTCCCGAAAAATTGCCATCGAATCTTGATACGACTTGTACATGGACCGCGGGCTACCCAGGTGCGAAGCCGGTAGTATGATACGCTTGCCAACCTGATTAAGAAAGTGGGTTGGTCGTGCTCTACTGCCTCGTCCCGGTCCGGGTGCGCCAATCTGTTCTGGGCCCGGTCATATTCCGGCAGCAGCACTTCTCCTTCCGCCAGAGCCAAAGTATCCTCATTGAGCAAAGCGTCTTGAACACCCCTGTATTGATCGGCGCGTAGTATTGTATAATCGTCGCCCGCCCACCGAAGCTGTGCTAGCTCTCATCTTGCACGCCGATCTACAGACCACTAACGAAATAGACAAATATCGGGGTAGAACGGAATTAGTATGAACTAAATTTGGAAGAGCGCGGAAGCGGTAAAAGGTAACACTAATTCAACCAGCTCCGA
>NW_003303272.1:2947-4576 GCF_000142945.1 Phytophthora infestans T30-4 | reverse complement strand
TTCCATAGTCTAAGTACACCGCACGTAGCAGTAGTTTTCATAATGTAGGGTGTGGGGACATCTGCGTACTACCCGGGATTGCTTGCTCCCATCAAGGTTATCTCCGATCACTTATCCCACAGTCACGGGCCGTGAGGTCCGGAGCGGTTTTAGTTTGCAAATTGTGCAGTCGAATCTCCAGGGTTGAGCCCCCGGATAGTACTGTAGCTTGAGGTGCGATATCCTTTTGCCAAAAAGGCGGCCGTTAATTGCAAAGGCTGGTTATTGATAGGCTATTACAGCCCCCATCCCATCTGTCGGTTAAAAGAGGCCAGTTACGGTACCCCTCCTGACCAACTGCACGCACGCAATGTGCGTGCCCATTAACGACCGGCTCAACTGGTTCGCTGTTGGGTTTGCGGTCAATGGACCAGGTGCCAAATGTGCTCTCGCGCAGAGTGGGCGGTGGGATAAAACCCCAAGAACCCAGAGGGCTCTGGAACTAAATCCCCATAGCACGGCTACCTACTTGCAGGATAAAATCCCGCAAGTTATAAGCTACCCCCTAAGCAGCCCCAGGAACCTCGGACTATCTGTGTATGTGTGTCTTGCTAGCTACTAATGCAAACTAACATGCATACACGCAGCGTACCTTGAGTAACGTGGCGTTCCACGGCTTCCGTTTTGAAAATGGGGGCAAAAAGAAATTTGAGCGGTGCATTTAAGTACGATGTGTTGACCACATACAGTGTGTACACCACATATTGCAATTTTAGCGAATCGAAGCCGCCTTCGCTGCGCTCGGCAGCCAGTAGAACGCGCGTATTAGCGTGAGGATTATTAACCCTAGCCCGTTACGGACGGACTGACGGACGGACAGACACCAGACTCCGCTAGAGAGGTAAGACTAGCCGTTCGCCGCCGCTACGCGGCGGAGGTGGCAGGTTTTAGTCCCAGGGGGAAATTGGCTCACGCCTTCGCTGCGCTCCGGCGTAAACATGTTTTATGTAAACGTTATGTACTAAATGCATATGAAATTGAACATTCCTACTCCGAACCAAAGATCTGCCTGTAGACAATGTTCTGGGCGTAGACCCCATCCTCCTCCTCCAGCTTTGGGTACTCGACCAGCGCCTTGAATCTTGATCTTGAAGTAACTCGCGACATCGCAACGTACAGCTGCCCGTGGGAGAAGCAAGGCGTAGCAAGATACAGCCCCAAGTAGTGCACCGTTTGTCCTTGCGCCTTGTTAATCGTCATCGCAAAGGCCGGTTGGACAGGAAACTGCTTGCGTCTCAAATGAAACGGAAAGCTCCGAATGTCTCCGTCACTGATGAAAACAATGCGGGGAATCAACACATGTTGCCCTTGTCGCTCACCGGTCATAATTGTGGCGTGGATGACATGTGGCTTGAGGGCCACAATTCGAAGCCGTGTTCCGTTGCACAGCCCTAGATCTGGATTCAGGTTCCGCATCATCATGATAGGCATTCCTACCTTGAGGGTCAATTTGTGGGGAGGCATTCCACTGATATTCATCGAGTGGAGTACCTCCTGCTCGAAGAAATTGCCGTCACCGTCGTCTTGTACAGAGTCGGAAGACATGTATTCCCGCGCCTACGAGTTAATCGATCGGTCACCGCTTCATGA
>NW_003303272.1:0-965 GCF_000142945.1 Phytophthora infestans T30-4 | reverse complement strand
GGGCCCCCCGATAGTACTGTAGCTTGAGGTGCGATGTCCTTTTCCCAAAAAGGCTGCCGTTAATTGCAAAGGCTGGTTATTGATAGGCTATCACAGCCCCCATCCCATCTGTCGGTTAAAAGAGGCCAGTTACGGTACCCCTCCTGACCAACTGGAGGCACGCAATGTGCGTGCTCATCAATAACCATTAACGACCGGCTCAACTGGTTCGCTGTTGGGTTTGCGGTCAATGGACCAGGTGCCAAATGTGCTCTCGCGCAGAGTGGGCGGTGGGATAAAACCCCAAGAACCCAGAGAGCTCTGGAAACTAAATCCCCATAGCACGGCTACCTACTTGCAGGATAAAATCCCGCAAGTTATAAGCTACCCCCTAAGCAGCCCCAGGAACCTCGGACTATCTGTGTATGTGTGTCTTGCTAGCTACTAATGCAAACTAACATGCATACACGCAGCGTACCTTGAGTAACGTGGCGTTCCACGGCTTCCGTTTTGAAAATGGGGGCAAAAAGAAATTTGAGCGGTGCATTTAAGTACGATGTGTTGACCACATACAGTGTGTACACCACATATTGCAATTTTAGCGAATCGACGCCGCCTTCGCTGCGCTCGGCAGCCAGTAGAACGCGCGTATTAGCGTGAGGATTATTAACCCTAGCCCGTTACGGACGGACTGACGGACGGACAGACACCAGACTCCGCTAGAGAGGTAAGACTAGCCGTTCGCCGCCGCTACGCGGCGGAGTGGCATGGTTTGTTGGAGATGAGGTGGCCGCAACCTTAGTGCTTTTTGGTGTCGCGTGTTTTGAGAGCGTGGTTCACCCCGTAGATCTTGGCATCGTGTATTTAAGCACTTGCCTTCCGTAGTCTCATTCGGCCCCGTATAATATCGTGGTTTGGAACGTTTCCGTTACCCCGTACTACAGGTTGGGTGTTGTTTTCTTCAATGGTCCATGCTCTTTCGTGCT
>NW_003303271.1:37897-40557 GCF_000142945.1 Phytophthora infestans T30-4 | reverse complement strand
CTTCGAATGGATCCACTTCCGTATGATCTTCCCCGGATCCACCCTTTTCGAGCTCCGGTATTCGAGTGAATCCGTAGAAGGCGTTATCGATCAGGCGTTGGTAGATCTGGGGTGCGTTCCTCAATCCAAACGGCATCCGGTTCCACTCGAACAGTCCAAACGATGTGATGAATGCGGATATCGCGCGAGCTCGATCCGTCATAGTCACCACCCAAAAACCGCTGGCCATGTCAAGAGAACAGTACCAGAGTACTTTTTCCAAATCTTCCAACAGCTCATTGATTAGAGGCATCGGATATACCATCAATCGAGTCAGGCCGCTAACTAGCCGGTAATCAATACACAGACGTATATCCACTCCATTCTTCTTGACGGTGATTACCACCGGAGATGCCCACCGGGACGTTGAGAAGCTGATGATTTTGGCTTGTAGCAGACCTTAATCAGATCCGATAGTTTTCCTCGGAACTGAGTGCCACCTTCTCGCACCCTTTGAGCGATCGGTTTCGCGTCGCCGACATCGATGTCACATTTGACTCCGCGGGCAGCGGGCGGTAATGCATTACCTTTGCGAATCAGCAGATGTCGGCTTTCCCAGATTTTCTGACGTAATCGATCCACTTCCGCGGGCTCGTTTGCCCCTGGATCCACTTGGATATCGTCAATCGTGACCTCCTCTGTGGTCAGTGGTACCTCCGGGATTACCGCTAGGCCATTCCTTAGATCCTCGGCGTGTAGATCCCCGCCTTCATGGTAACAGACTTGTTCCTCTTCCGTCTTCGTCGGATCCACCATTGGATCCAAGCGCCGCGACCCTCTTTCACCTGTCAGTCCTTCTGTCTTCGTGGGATCAGGTACCCTGGTATCGGGGAAGCCACCAGTTGGATCGAGTTGATCCTCTAGCGAGTTTAAACCCGACGGTTCTGGTTTGACTAGTGTTGCCACTCTCGATAAGGATCCAGGCACTTGGCCCCATGAAAAGCTAGGATCCACTCTGGGGTCAGCGGGATCTGGCGATCCGGCTTTAGCCCTCTGCGATCATTCATCCACCGACCCTGCGTTATCTAGGGGCCGACGCTGGGGATCCCCCCCGGTCTTGGATCCAACCTCTATCGCTTGGATCTCAGTCCGACGATCCCTCTGTAGGATCTTTCGCGGAGTTGGGTATGAAGGCCGATCCACCAAGGGGCCAGTTGGCCCGGGGGCTCCCCTTCTCCGAGAGACTCAATCTCGGTAGTCGCCTCGTACGCCAGATTCTGCCATTCTCTGTAACGACGGGATCCCACTGACACATATCCAGGTCGCTTAGGGATACCGTCCTTCGCTAGCAATCGCCCGATCTCCTCATAATGGTCCAGTAATAGTCTCTTGTCGCTGACGCTCGTGACCGAGAGGTATTGTGATCGACCTGGTCCTTGGATTACTGTAGGCACCCATTTCTCGCCCCGAGTGACCAACGTTTCTCATGTTCCACCAACTTCAACCGATCTGGCAATTCCCAGGTCTATCCGGGCTCGATCCAGGTCGTCTTATCCGCCCTTATGATCCTCATCTTCGCCCCGTACAACGGTCGCCGTCCGCTGAGCTGGATCTGCATCTCGTCAGGGAAACAAAGTGTCCCATCCGCCAGATCCAACCTCACTCCGGCTGGTACCATGAAGTCCATTCCGAGGATGGCGTCTTGACCAGCAAGATCTCCAACCCAAATATCGAGCCAGTACACCAAACAACCTGCCAACGTGACCTTGATTCGCGTTTTCCCGTTTGTACGGTACACGCCTTCACCAATCCCAACACAATCTTGGATCCGACTCCCATCCACTTGGCACCCAACCTTACGAGCAAAGGCGGTATCTAGTATACACACATCGGCACCACTGTCTAGGAGTAGGATTGCTTTTTCATTGTTGATCTTGCCCCCTACCTTGGCTTGTCTGAACCACTTTCCTGGGACATGGTACTTCCAGTATCCACGGGACTCCCCGGTTAGCAGATCCATGGATCCCACATCCTCAGATCCGCGGGATCCAGTAACCTGACCGACCTTAGGTGGATCTGCAGTGACCTCACCCTTGGTAGGCTCAAACCATCGACCATGTTGGCGTTTCTCCCAATAACCACGTGCCTCTCCCCTTTGTAGATCCAGGGTTGAAGAGACTTCGGATCTGGAAAACTCATCCACTTGGCGCAAACTAGAGATCTTGACAACTGACACTTCATGTAGATCACGTGTATTATCGACTGGATCTAGGGTCCTGCTACCTGGATCTAGCGATGTCTTGTTCACAAATGCATAAATGCAATACCTAGAACGCTCGGCTCGTACCGGATTCAAACCCGGCGAGCGTCCTAGTTTAACATCTTCTCGGCCACTTCTGGCAACATCCCTCGGTGCTTGGCTGGATCCAACCATTGGCGGATCTGGTTGTAGAATTCTTCCATCGGACACTTGCCAACGTCGTGAATCTCGCCACACCCGCGACACACGTAGAAGCAATGATTCCCGGGATGACCTTTCTTGCCACACTTCTCACAGACCAGATGTTTCCAGCATGATGTGCTGGAGCACATCAACAAGATCAAGACGCTGGCGGAACAGCTCGACGCAGTGGGCGCTCCGGTCAGCGAGGACGACTTGGTGATCCACGCTTCTGGCAAGT
>NW_003303271.1:10335-14751 GCF_000142945.1 Phytophthora infestans T30-4 | reverse complement strand
TCCACACCGTTTTTCTTGAGCACTATCACCACTGGCGAGGCCCAAGGGCTGCTCGAGAACGATATCAACCCAGCTCGAATTAGCCCCTTCAACAACTCGTAAAGCTTGCTCAAGTGGCGGAGAGGTATCCGCCGAGCTCTCTGCTTCATGGGTGAGTGCCCTTGAACGTCGATGTCGCACAATGCTCCGTACGCTGGAGGCGGCAAAGCATTACCACCTGAAATCATTATCCCTTCGTGCTTTTGCAGCTCTGTCACCAATTTAGC
This sequence comes from Phytophthora infestans T30-4, assembly GCF_000142945.1. NCBI lineage: Eukaryota > Oomycota > Peronosporomycetes > Peronosporales > Peronosporaceae > Phytophthora > Phytophthora infestans. Next base: position 14,485 of record NW_003303271.1, on the reverse strand, counting down.
CGACTGTGCTGGCGTATGACTACTCGACTTGACGTTTGCAGCGCCATAGTCGAGTTCGGTAGGTTCAACTTCAGTCAGGTCGGGAAGGAAGGCCAGCTCGTGAGCGTAGTCCGTCAATTCCAGATCTGTTCCACTACGCTCAAAGGCATTGGTCGTACCATCGTCAACATCATCCTCTTGCTCGTCTTCGGTCGCGGCGATAGCCAAGTAGTGTTGTCTTAGGGTTTCTGTTGGGTCTCTCGTCGAGTTGCACTCGTCATCTTCAGCTTGTCCTAAACCGTAGTCAATTCCGCCGGGGTCGAACACCGTCGCTGCTGAGTTCGTTACTCCGACCTCAACTATAGTACCTTCCAACAGTGATACCTCTGGTAATTCATAGTTGTCGGCTGCGTCAGAGCCCGTATTCGCTGAGTTCACTGCGATGGTCGATCTGACAACTGCGTTTTCAAACTTGGCTCCGAGGTAAATGGTATCATCGTCACGCTGTCGAACCACTTCCGGACCGGTCGGAGTCTCCATAGTCTCCAACGCTGAGTCCGCCGTAGCTGGGTCGTCGTTCGGCTTTATTCCTTCAAGTAGTAATACCTCCCGACTATCATAGTCCTTGGTCGCGTCGGAGTGCTCATCCGCTGAGTTGGTTGTGACGGCAGAACTGACTTCCGTCCGTGCAAACGCGGCTTCAGTATAGCTAACATCCTGACGACATGCTGTAACCACGTCCGAGACACTCTCAGTGTTTAGATCTTCTGACGCCGAGTCCACCGCCGCTGCCTGAACAATGCAGGCTTTTGGCGTACCCATCGCTGAGTTCACCACGGCTGCAGAACTTAACCCGTCGACTCCAGACTCGGCTCGTGACTCACCTTCATCACTGTTGCTACTGGTATTCACCGTCCAGCTCAGTCCTTCACTGTTAGCCTCAACATCCCTTGGAAGTAATACCTCCAGCTTGGCATTTGCAGTCGTCACGCTAGGGCGCTGTACCGCCGAGTCTGCTACGACGGAAGGAATAGCGCCATCGTCTTCAAACTTGAACAGCTGATAGAAGACATCTTGGCCATCGTGTAGCACCGGCGTACGATCCGCTCGGACGTCTTCCAGCTTGAACGCTGAGTTTTTTTTTATATAGCTGGGTCACCCCTTGTCACCCCTGAAGTCGATATGGCGTCGGCGTTACCGCGACGCCTCTCGTCTTCGTCGGCTTCTGTATCAGCTTCGATCCTTCTCCAGCGTTCGGCGCATGTTAATTCGAGTCCATTTTTTCCTGGAGGTGGTCGTTTTTCCACCGCCGTCGGAGTTGGGTATTTTCGTCTTTCCACAGCTGGCGGCTGGTGTGACAACCAGTCCTCGTACAGTCGTTGTTCTTTCTGCAGCAAATCTTTGTCCATAGCTGACTCAAATGCCAATATCTGCCAGTCACGGTATTTCGCCCAGTTCACGCGGACATATCCCTCATTGGCCAGTACTCCGTGTGGTTGCCATTTTATCACATAAAAGAGAGGTGGGCACCAGACTGACGTCGGTCGTACGTTCGTAATCAGGATATGGGTTGGTCTTCCTCGGCGATTAAAAAAAACCGTTGGAATCCAACCCTTCGTCCGCCGCACCCACAAGTCATGCGTCGACTCACTGGGTTGTCGCCTGGGCAATTTGAACTCAGCGGTCATTCGACTTTCGATCGTTAACCCGTCTGGTGGTCCGCATGGGACATTTGGTCCGAACTCGGTCTTGGTCGGCGCATTACTTGATCGGATGAGTGGGATCACCATCTATTCGGGTAGCTTGACCGCCGAGTTGTACAGATCCAGACGGATCCCAGCTGAGATCATGAAGTCAATGCCGAGAATCAAATCGACTCCGGCATGATGAGGCATTATCCATACTTCAATCTTGTATGCTACTTCCCAGCCGAGTGTCACCTTCACCACTGGCTCTTGAGCTGTGTCCCACTTTCGGTCTTTACTTAATTCTCTGTAAGTTCAAATCGCCTTAACTCCGGCTGGCCCCTCTCTCTGAGAAAGCAGATTTCTCGCGCAAGTAACTCACTAATTCGCCGAGAAATTGGCTCCCGTAAACTCAATAATAATCTTGGTCTCTCGGTCTTTTCACTGCACCCCAATATCAAGGGCTCTTCATTCTAACTCGAATCAAAACGTCTGTGTTTGATCACCATCCCCGGCCGTTCTCCTGGAAGCAGCTTCATGATTCTGGTACGATGCACAGCCTGGTCTGACTGCCGAGTTACACTTGCAATCGCTCGGTGGTTATCATCTAACTCACCGAGCTCACGTTCAATTCCGTCGATTTCACACATCCAATTGCCATCCCCGCTTCTTCCCTCGGACCGTCCTGCTTCGCCTACGAAGGCAAACAAGAAGTTCGCCTCAACTGCAGGTTCAGCTGACTGTGGCAGCCCGGCATATTCCAACCCAGTCAGTGTTGGCGGGCCGCCGAGTTTAAATCACTCGGCGTGTAAAGGTTTTGCAGGTCTTCTGGCACTTGCGACTTGTCGACAGAGTTTTTTTACGAACGCAGCCAGCTTCTCATACTGACCAAACAGCTCGCACTGGCCGACTTCATGGGCTTGTCTGCAGAATTTGCAGCGTCGCCGACAGTAGTGAGCCGAGTGCCCCGTTCTTCCACAAGCTGCACAAGGTCCACGCTGTGAGTTGTCGCGTGACCCATCTCCACGGTTCGACTGTTCTCGTTGGTTGTACGGTCGCGGAGGTCGGTATGCTGAGTTTCCCCAACTTTGATTTGAGCCTTTCTGGTCTCCCGCCGAGTTCTCTCGGCCCGGTGTGTCTCCCTTATCATTGGAAACGCCGGCGTCTATGTAGTCGTCGTCTTCCGCTGAGTCGTATCCTCCGGACTGGTCCTCATCATCCCATTCGTCTTCGGAGTTGTACGGACTCGGCGGGTTCTGATCGAGGAGTTCTTCCCCGTCAGAGTCAGCGTCAACGACAGTGACTCGGCGGTCGCGGTTCTCTTCCTTGCGACTGCGCTTCTCATCTCGACGTCCATCTCGGCGTTCATCTCGGCGGCCCTGATCCTTCCGCTTATCGTCTCGGCCTCGTGCGATCACGAGTCGGTCGCGTTGCTTCTTGCGCTTTTCACCGAGGATCCGACGATTGATTATCTGCTCCACCTTACTGATGTCTTCCAACTGCAAGGGGTACATCAAATCCATCACATCATCATCACCACAATGCAGCAAAAAGTGTTCGACATGGTCAGCCGCGTCGGCGCTACCCTTCTCGTACTGGATCTTGGCTGTCCGAGCATACCCGTTGAGTCGGATCAGGAAGTCGCAGATCGGTTCGTTGACTTTACGTCTAGCCGAGTAGTAACGAGTGCGGGCGGATTGGTCGAACTGTGAGCAATAATAGTCCAGGAACGCCTCGCTGAGTAGTTTCCAACGTCGCTGAGTCTTCTTCGGCAGCTGCCTGTACCAACTCTTCGCCGCGCGTCCCAAGCATAGCGAGAAAGGTTCGCACCAGGCACTTTTGTGGCATCCTGGTGCTCTTCATCTCGTACATGAAACGCTTGAGCCACTGGAGCGACGCGTCAGAGCGGTAGCGCTTTCCTTCGAGCTCGGCGATTTTGTAGAGCGAGGCGTGGGTTCGGACTTCTAGGTACTGCGTCGAGTCTTCTTCAGCCGCGTCAAAGCTCAAGTTTCGGATGTAGTCCTTCACGGTTTCTTCACGGTTTCCTCTCACGTCGAAGGCGTCGTCGTCTTCTTCATCCTCCTCGTAAGCTTCAGCCTCGTCTGCAGCGTCATACAATTCACGGTAATGACCAGCATTCCGCTGTCCACGACTCGGCGCTCGCTGAGTCGGGTTTAGCTTCATTGGAGTCAGCATGTGGGAGTCTTCGAAGTGCGGAGTCCCTTGCGTAGCGCGGAACACGTCACGTCTCTTCGTCTCCGGGGTCTTCGGCAAGGGAATCTTGCTTGGGTCTTCGCTGAGTGGTTTGAACTCGGCTACTCGGCTGTACACCTTCTTCGTTCCACCAGGGGCTTTCTCCAATCCAAACGCCACTCTCAACTTCTTCTTCCATTGCCAGAGCTCAGCTCCATCACGGGTCAGACTCCAGTCGGACAGGATGAGGCTGTTTGGTCGGCTGTTGCACCGATAGCCCATCGCCTTCAACA
>NW_003303271.1:0-10235 GCF_000142945.1 Phytophthora infestans T30-4 | reverse complement strand
AGTAGAGTAAGTAGTGAATATAAATAGGAGCGTACGCTCCGGCGGGTTGGTGGCAGCCAATATCGTGTTAAGTACGGCCGTCAGGACCCTGGCTGGCGATCTCAGTGGTCCCCGGTGACAGCGGTGCGACCCGTCGGCGAGCAGGCGTCCCCAGACTCGTTATATGGTGGTCATACAGGGGCCAAAAGGAAGAACCAGCAAGCAATAAATTACGGTTTGTATTGTAGTAAGGAACGGGTAATGACAATAACACGCAGTGGGAACGGGAAACAGCGACTCCGAAAATCAAAGCCCCTCGATGGAAGAAGTTTTTCCGTACTAAAAGCGTCCTAAACGTCCTAACTTGTCCTAATACCTACTGTCATAAATTACGGTATTGGCACAAAACTTCGGCATGGGTTATAGGATCGTTAGGACAGTTAGGACAGTTAGGACAGTTAGGACAAATACGAAACTTGTAAGGCTACACTACCCATGCCAAAGAGAGATATCTTATGGCTTACAGAATGCAGAATGCTACTCAAACGCCATGTATTCACCGGGGACTTCAACGTCCACAGACCGCGCATGAGCAGGAGCGCTCTGTCGACCATGCTTGATGTACACGGTATGTTCGAAGCATCATCGATGAGACCGCAGCAAAGACTAAATGGAACGCTTTCTGGAAGTATTTTGTGCGAACGTGGACAAAGAGGTTCGACACGTCGCTGTGGAACGTGAGCCAGATGCGGCGCAACAATATGAGCATGATAAATCGGACTAATAACCCGCTGGAGAAGTACAATCGCGATTTTGCTGCTCGCATTGGTGCGCCACATCCAAGTATTCTCGTCTTCATTGAAGCTGCAAAGGCAGAGGCACATTCCTACATAAAACTGCTGGACGACATCAAGCATGGTAGCAAAATCGAGTCGCTAATGCTTCGCACCGGTGCAGCCTCGATTGCACGGAAAATGTCGCCACCGGTGGCACCTTGGCGTACGTTTTTGATGATCGTAACACCACTCGGACGCGCAATACCGTAGATAGTTGACGGGTGATGCTTGGTACGGAAACTATCAAAGACGCGCTGCCACAGAACACCAGGTGCAACAGCGAAGTCTTTAATGGCGCGATCTTGCAGCTCCAAAGACATGTCGTGGCGTACGTCTGCGACTTCTTCTAAAATTTCTTGGTCGCAGCGGTGAATATTTTTTTCGATGATAGTGCCCCCCTTCTTGACTACAAGACGTGCTGGACACCCAGTCCGGAACTTCACGCAGCTGAAATAGGTTGTTCCTGTCTCCGGGACGGTGCGCTTCTTGCAGAAGCGGTAGTTCTTGTGCTCCATGGACAAAGTTGTCAAGTGACAATAAAAATTAAAACAGCTATGTGTTTCTGCATGATTGGTTCCCGTTAACTTTTAAAAACCTCAATCCCAAGTTCGACTCAAAATAGGTTTTAGGATATGTCCTAAATTTCCGACAAAAATACCGGTTTTTAATTTTGGACAGTATTAGGATTGCAATGTTTTTCCGGATTTAGAACCTTTTTAGGATACATTTTGCAATCTATTCCAGTAATTTACGACGTATTTTAGGATTTTGTAGGACAGTTAGGACAGGATTAGTACAGAAAATTCGACACCCGGGCGACGCGTCGCCAGTCATGCTCAAGCGACGGCGTCAGGCGCAGTCTGAAGATTCAATAGTGGAGAGTAATTTCGGGAAAATGTTAGCCGCTGGCGTGATAGAGGAGGGGAACGGCGCATGGGGATTTCCTGTCGTGCTCGTTCGCAAGAAGGACGGCGAAGTTAGGTTTCCGTCGACTATCGTGCGCTTAACAATGTGACAAAGAAGGATGTGTATCCTTTGCCACGGATCGATGAGACTTTAGAGGCATTGGGAGGCGCGTTGCTATTCTCCACACTGGACCTGAAGGCTGGATATTGGCAAATTCGAATGGCGGCCGAAGCCAAAGCGAAGACGGCCTTTGCCACCTAGCAGGGACTCTACCAGTTCGTGAGGATGCCATTTGGCCTCACTAACGCACCCTCGACATTCCAACGAATGATGAATGCGGTGTTGAGGGGGCTAACTTGGCTCACTTGCCTCGTTTACCTCGATGATATTGTAGTCTATACACGAGGAGATATTGAGAGGCATGCCCTGGAACTAGCATGTGTATTGGAGCGACTTTCCATCGCCGGACTCACGCTAAAGCTAAAAAAATGCGTGTTCGCCACACAATACCTGGGTCACGAGCTAGGCTCCGAAGGTGTTCGACCTCTGCCACGACTGGTGACGGCAGTACAAGACTTCCAACGACCACACGATGCCGTCGAAATAAAGCGCTTTGTGCATCTTGCGGGATATTACAGAAGATTCGTGGAAGGATTCGGATCGATTGGCGCTCCACTAACCAAGCTGTTGAGAAATGATACGGAATGGGAATGGACGGAGGCGCAGGAGGATATTTACCTCCAGACTCCACAACGAAGCAGCTCAGACTCCACAACGAGCGCACACTCTCCCATTGGCGAAAATACGTCCGTTTTAAAAGTTGTTTTTAGGAAGATAGGAGTACGTAGCGAGGCACAACATACACGAATTCGCGCTGGAGAAGTAAGATGCCGATTGACTTATTGGGAGAGTATGGCTACAACGATATTTCCCTTCACATTGCTTTCGCAAATGCTGATATTGCTGGGAAATTTATCAATGACTTTGCACTGAATACAAACAAGTCTGTACGGCTCGAGAACAACCATGGAAACTACAGGAAATGGGTTTGTTCTGCGAGGGGCTGTCAGTGGTTCGTTGTCTTATCACGGAAACGAGTGAGATTAGAAACGAAGAGTAAACGTAAGCGACCGGTGACCAAGCTCAGCTTTGTTCCAGACAACTTTTGGTACACTTCGAAATTGAATCTTCAACATGCTCAATGCTGTTGTAGCACGGCCAACCCAAATAGAGGTCAAATCGAGCGCTTGGACGGATTTCGAGCGGCCATTTTGGAGGGCCATAGTTCGTCAAAGACTCGAGTTATCAACAATTTGGAGTCTGTCGAGCACATCAATGTTTCGAAGAAGCATTCTGTGCTTTACCGAGCTATCAGTTCTGCTTTGAGTAGATTGGAAAGCGATACAAACGAAGAATTCAAGGCGCTCCCAGCATACATGGCGTTGTTCGCAGAACAAAACGAAGGTTCGCATGTGTGTTGCCAGCTCGATGATTCGGGTCGTTTCTATCGTTCTTTTATTTCAACTGGTCCAACTTTGAAAGTTCAGGACTCTCTTCATCCTGTGTGGGAGTGTGACGGAACCCACATGAAACACGAAAAGTATAATGGCGTTTGTTTGACATTAGTTGGAAAGGACGGCAACAAGAGGATTATACCTGTTGCTGTCGCGTACGTTCACAAAGTGATCATTGACAATTTTGTTTGGTTTTTTGCAAAGTGCATTGCAGCAGGAGTATTGCTACATGACCGACCGACCTTCTCGGATCGTGGGAAACAACTTGGCGCTCAGGAAGAGCTCCAACGTTTAGGCTTACATGTGCATCTCAAGTTTTGTGCAGTTCACATTCGGTTTAACACCGTCGACAAATTCAAGAAGGTCGATGTGAGAAAAGACAATGTCAATCAGCACATAATGCGCTTGCAATCGGCTCGCACAGTACGTGAATATGAACGGAGCATCGAAACTTTGAAGGAGATGTTTCCGGTTGGAATACCGTCAGGTAGTGGTGGAAAACCCACGGAGGAATTTGTGTTGACGTACCTGCAGAAGATTCACCCGACTAGCTGGACAGTCTTGGGCAACAGTGATTTGAGCGAAGGTGAAACTGCGTGGCTCAAGGAGAATTGGAAAGATACGTCTTCTTATGGATCCGGCCTTCCTCTTTTTGGTGTGCGTTCAACCAGCGGAGTAGAAGGTGATAACAACGGCTTATCTTGGAAGCGAGCCCGCAACAACCTTGTGTTTAGAGCTTTGAGAGCTTACTGCTTGCGAGCTGTAGAGAATCACCATGCTTTGTTAGAGACTGCACAAAGTTGGGTTGCTGAGCAATTTGACATCACACCACATGCTCAGAAGCTATTCGACGCCGAACAGAAGCATGTTGCGAAGCTTACAGTGTTGCCGTCTCAAATCGGCTGCTTTTATGTATTCGACCCATTTGACCGCAGCGATGTTGCTTCGGCGACGAAAATGTTTGAGACCAACATGATTTCGGGAAAGTGTCGGCCGTGCCGCGTTTCGGAACAATTAGAAATTCCGTGTCGCCATATCCAGGCTATTCTCTTTGACTTGGAGAGACGCAATCCTGGCAAGATTCCTGTGCTACAGTATTTTCACCCAGCATATTTAGTCCGCAACATGCGTGTTGCAATGTGTGCGGTGAAGATTAACTTGCCCGTTAATGAAATGACGACCGCAAGTAGTTGTGTGTTACCAGCACCACGTTACCGACAAGCTGGAGGAACGCGCAGAGCTAGAGTTGGTGACAATCAGCGGGGTGAAAAGCGGATTCTTAGTAGGGGCGAAGAGGCCAAGCTGCCGTCCACGAAGCAGCAATGGACAGATGCGATAGTTGAAGAAGGGTACGATGAACACGATGCTACTCCTACCATTTACAAGTTTTCGCATCCAACATCACGTCTGCGAGCACACCAGACAGGTGCATACTACTGCACGAAGTGCAACAAGCCTGGTCACAACGCAAGAACATGCAGATTTACAAGCCAGGAAGTCAAAGAAGCAGGAGTATTGATTGTCCCTGGTGTGTACGTGCTTGGGGAGTCACCGCTGAAAGCTTGCGGATTGTCGCCAACGGTGTTGAGCACGATGGATAGCGAGTTCTTGTGATATCATGCTGGATATCATAGGTAAGGAACGTTTCACAACACGGAGTCGTATTAGATGAGGCTAACCAGTGCAAAATAATGCTAACGATACCTTGTTGACTCTTGCCAGGTCTTCTTTAGGAATATTTGCTGCGAATATACACGTCGGAGAATTAAAAGAAGCAAAACCAAGAATCATTGCCAGCGGAATTACCAAACCTTTATACCTTTTCATCCAGACGTCAAGCACCACCTTCCTACCTCGTTGAAGATCGGCATCTCCTCCCTCAACTTTAAACGGCACGAGGCTTTGTTACCACACCATTGACCGCCAACTCATGTGTGCCAGCGGAGATGACGAGCTCTCGAGCAGGAAGATTCAACAATGGCAGAAAACAATAACTCAAAAACTCAATAACCTCGTCTCATATTCTCTTTCCGCTACCATCACCACTGCAAGGTTGATCACCTTCAACTCATGACTATCAGTAGCAGGGATCAGGGGCAAACATTTACGGACACAGCCCTCTCGGCAAGCATGATGGTCAGTGTAATCCAAGGGCAAGCGATAAAGAGCTCTCATGTTAAAGTCACTGCAAATATGCTGTGGCTTGCCCACTTTCCATCCAGTGTAAACGTATTTCCGATTCACAAGGTACGACACAACTGCGTATAAGTCCAGCACATTCATAATTAACCTCAGCGCAGAATTAAATGCAATCACTACTACGTACTCTGTCTTGACTGATGCGGTAGACCCACGAAGAATCGTCGCCTTGATGGTGCAGCGCAGGAGCAGCACACCCCATATTCCCAGCTCATAGCACTCCCAACACATTAGACTAGGTCGACTCGCCGCACTGCACGCGACTCCAGTCCGGATGCGCCAGGACACAGCGTCAGATCTTCACGAGCTCCAGCAGCACGTCCGGGCTCCAGTTGCGGCCGCTATCGGGCAGCAAGTCCTCTCCATTGACCTTCACGTCCTGCAGGTCCGTCATGGGCGGCGGCAGGACTTCTGTTCCAAAAAGGGCTGCTGCAGCTGCAACGATGCATGCTGGAACGCGACGACAAGGTCATGTGTACGGTGGTCGGCCTTTTTGTAAATGGCAAGCAGCACGTGGGAGATGAAACGGACGTATTTTAGTCAATGGGAGAGTGTGCGTTCGTTGTGGAGTCTGAGCTGCTTCGTTGTGGAGTCTGGAGGTAAATATCCGGCGCAGGAATCTGCGTTCGAAGATGGTGCTAACAACGAAGGCTCTCTTGGCGTACCCGAATTTGGCGCTGCCTTTCAGGATGGGTTACTGACGCGAGCAAGGCCGGGCTAGGGGCGTGTTTGATGCAAAGACTATGGCAAGGCTGGCAGCCCGTCACCTTCGCCAGTAAGGTAAACAGCGAAGCCGAATCGAGATATGGCATCACGGAGTTGGAGTGCTTGGCCGTCGTTGGTCAGTCGAGCTCTTTGCCCGTATTTATATGCGCGGTGTTTTACCATAATTACGGATGATGCAGCACTTAAGTGGTTGATAACCAGCACCCACCTGGCGGGCAAGTTGCACAGATGAGCCCTGACACTCCAAGAGTTCGACTTCACGGTGGAAAACCGACCCAGATCGACGAACGTGGTGGCAGATGCATTATCCCGTGCACCGGTGCTGACGTTGACGACGGCTAGAGCCAGGAGACGGAGGCGGCGATTGCCGGTGCGTCCGGTTGATACAGTAACGGCTTCTGGAGACACAGGCGCGGGGGGGGGTAGCTGACGCAGAAAGACCGGTGGGGACGTTGGAGTCGACGAGTACACAGGCGGACCGCAGTTCTGTGCAGGGGGTGACAAAATCCTCTCCAACCCAGGCACCGACGTCACAAGTGGACGATATAGCGTTGGTAGCGGTAGTTAGCGATAAAGACGCAATAACCAGCACTGGAAGCGAGGACACAGATGCCCACACTGACACCACGGCAGCACCACGCAGCACCACAAAGAGGGCGACCTTAAGAGAAGACCGCCAAAACGCAGTACCACAAAGAATTCGGCCTTGGACCAGGGCCGCGAGACGCCAGCAGTAAGAAGATCGGCAGTGCAATGCTACACTGCCCTATGGAGACAATAGAGAGCCCGTTGGACCCACGGGCGCTGTTAGAAGCCGGGAAGCGGAAGATATTAAGGAGCCGAGCAACAAAACGGCGAAAACGGCGGAACCGGCTAACGCTCCGACCAGAACAAAGAGTGACGGTCTAACTAGGTCGCTGCAGCGCGCAGTGACGCGGAGTCCTTTGCTTGAACCGCAGCTGGTCGCGAGAAATAGTATAGATCAGGTAAGAATACAGGGAAGCACTATTGCCAAGAAGAAGAAGGCGACAGAGAGTAAGGAACGGTCGGTGCCAAGGACTGGAGCCACGAAGTCACCCTCGAGTGAGGTGCAGAAGATTCCGCAGCGGCAAAATGATGATTCGCGGAGTAAGGGGCCGACACTCCAATTGACGGATGCGACGATAAGCGAGGCTCAGGCCCGAAGTGGGCTGGTCCAGCGGCTGCTGAAAGCGGTCGTCTAACGTGGTATGAGAGCTGTAATGGAATACGGACTGGTATTAATTGAGACACCCAATGGGCGACGCGTTGTGCTGCCTCCCGAGCTTTGGGCAGTGGCTTTCAAGGAAAGTCATGATTCGGTGTGGGCAGGTCATCTCCGAGCTCCCCACACTTACGGCCGTATTGCACATGTCTTCTGGTGGCCTGGGCTGGAACAGGAAGTCAAGCGGTGAGTTCTGGGCTGCCAGGAGTGTGGAAGCCGAAAGGTCAGACCACGCGAGGTAGTACCGCCTTTGCGGAGTTTGCGCGGGGGAGATGTTGGTGACCGCTGGGCTCTTGACGTCGCCGGACCATTGTCTGTAACAGAAGGTGGTCAACGATATGTGCTAGCTGCAGTGGAATACATAACTAGATACGCTGTGGCGAGAGCCGTCGAGCAACACACGGCGGAAAACGTCGCTGCATTTCTAATGAAAGACGTAGTGCTTAAGTTCTGGCCATTCCGGGAGCTGCTGACAGATGGAGCCCCGGAATTGACGGGAAGAGTAATTGAGCAGTTGGTGATCATGCTCCAGGTAGAGCAGATAAATCCCGTACCGTACCGGCCCCAAATGATTGGCCTTGTGGAGCGCTTCCGCAGAACGTGGAAAGACTGTGTGGCCACATTTCTACAGACAAACGAGCAGCGGGACTGGGATGCCTGGGTAGATTTTGCAGTTTACGCGTATAACGCTGGACGGCACTCTACCGTGCTGATGTCTCCAAACGAACTGATGATGGGGAGACGACTGCGATCCCCAAATGAGCTGTTGCTGACGACAGGTGTCACTGCGGCTGGCAACCTCAAGTCGTATCACAAGCGGTTGCTGACGGCGATGCGCGAGGGACAACGATGCGCGGAACGAGCTCGTGAGCGCGAGCAGGCACGACAAGCTCGATATTACAACCGAAAGGTTAGGCAACGGAGGGAGTTCGGCGCGGGGGATAAAGTCTGGATGTATAGGCCACCAAAAGGGCCGAAGGCGTCGAAATTAGTGCATTCCTGGATCGGACCACTAAAGATAGTGGAACCCGCTGGATATGACAACTTTCTGCTGGAACGATAAGACCAGGACGATGATCGCGAGCTGTTTTTGGCACACGTTTTGTTTTTAGCTACCTATCATTTTCCTACGGACGTGCTCCAACAAGTGGCGGCGGATATCGAAGCTCAACTGGAATATGAGGGCAAGATCGAACGGTGGGAGGATGACCGGGAAACAGGAGCGACTACTCATGCAACGATGGCGCCTAACCAAACGGCCGCAGCAGCAGACGCTGGAAAGAAAAACCATCGCACAGTGGCAAGCGAAAGAGCAACCGCAAAGTCGGGTGGGCTCCTGGTGAAAGTACGGCGAAGACGACGGCGAAATCAGGCCGGTCAGTACGTGCTTGAATACCAGCTACGGCCTCTGCGAAGCAAACAACGGAGTCACGGCGGGTCCGCCAAGGCCGATCGATGGTATTCCGTGTCCGAATACGACGCGCTCGTTCAGGCCGATAGAGTCGTGGGAGACTCTAGATCTGAAGAAGGCGTGTAACAGGGCAATTATTCGGACCGACTTTGGTGCCGATAGAGCTGACGACAGCCAGCATCGACGAGTTAGTGACGTTGAAGATGGCGAGGGCAGCTGGAAGCGAGTGGCGGCTCGGGGTCAGGCACCCAGGGGCAAGGAGCACGATAGCGATCCGCTATATTCGAGTGATCTCGAAGGGTCGCTGTATCCGCAGCGGTAGCCGGATACAATGGTGACGTGGCAGTCGCCACGGGGCGGAGAAGGCGTCGCATGGAGAGCTGCGGACGGGGTGGACGTGTTGATTGGTGCGGATGGTGTGATGGGCGACGAAGTGTTGCATCACGAGACGCAGCGAACATCTGCGCACGGCGGTACCACTGGACGCCATCCTTCCAGTGGAAGGACGGATGTACCCACGATAAGTTGGTGCGCGGGCTGCGGGAGATCAGTTTTCGAATTAGCCCTAGGAAGCACAAGAGAGAGCGTGACCAAGGACCCCAAACGGTGTACGCGTGTACACCTCTGGACGAGAAGGAGGCGAAAGTGAAGAGGACGAGTCAAGCGTCGGTGCGCTTCAGTTGGCCTTAACGAAGCAGAAGTGTGGAGGCGAGTCAAGCGTCGTTGCGCTTGGACGAGCCTGGACGAGCAAGGAAGCGTGTCAAGCGTCGGTGCGCTACGACGCGTGGAAGTGCTGAGTGTGTGGGTACTCTACGGCAGTAGAGTAAGTAGTGAATATAAATAGGGCGTACGCTCCGGCGGCTTGGTGGCAGCCAATATCATGTTAAGTACGGCCGTCAGGACCCTGGCTGGCGATCTCAGTGGGCTCCAGTAACAGTGGTGCGACCCGTCGGTGAGCAGGCGTCCCCAGACCCGTTATAAAGTCGCAGATCGGCTCGTTGACTTTACGTCTCGCCAAACTGTGAGCAATATTAATCCAGGAGCGCCTCGCTGAATAGTTTCCAACGTCGCTGGGTCTTCTTCGGCAGTTGTCTATACCAAATCGTCGCCGCGCGTCCCAAGTATAGCGTAAATGGCTCGCACCAGGCACTTTATGCATTCTTGTGCTCTTCATCTCGTAGATAAAACGCTTGAGCCACTGGAGCGATGCGTGAGAACGGTAGCGCTTCCTTTTGAACTCGGCGATCTTGTCGAGTGAGGCGTGGTTCGGACTTCTAGGTACTGAGTCGACTCTTCTTTCTGCCGCGTCGAAGCTTAAGTGTCGCATGTAGTCCTTCACGGGTTTCTTCGCGGATTTCCTTTCACATCGAAGGCGTCATCGTCCTCTTCGTCCTTCTCGTAAGCTTCAGCTTCGTCTGCAG
>NW_003303270.1:19911-20810 GCF_000142945.1 Phytophthora infestans T30-4 | reverse complement strand
CTTGGATCTGTCGTGGATTCAGGATCCGCATCAAAGAATCTTGATACCGAAAGTCGCGTAAAGCTTGGTGGCGATATACAAACTCGAGATCCTTGTCAGACCACCTTGACCTGTATCCAGCTTGGTCTTCTTCTTCTGACTCTGGAGCTTGCATTAACTTCCGCGTAGTCTTTCTCGTACCGGTCTTCTTTCTCATCTTTGCGACTAGCGGGCTTGAGTTTAGGTACGGGGTTGATGTCTGCGAGATTGCTGGATCCAACTTACCAACAGCGCCCAGACACCAACTAACGGAGGGTTCTTCAATGATCCGTGATCTGCCGAGCTTTCCTCACCTTGCGTACCCGGAACTTGCTCTCTCGGTAACTTCCGAAGCGTTCAAGTGGTGAAGTTTGAGTGTCTTGGCGAGACGTGGGGATGGGGTGGAGCAGTAGTGGAAAATCTTCACTCTGCGTCCGTGGATGGTTCCGTATCCTAAGCGAATATTCGAGCTTATGGATCCGGGGCCTAGATCGTGGATCTGGCCGTAGGGTTGCCTTGCGGGTGTGTTCCCTTGCCTTAGTAGTTCTCCTTTGCGTCGTACTTGCCGCCTCCTGTGACGGGATCTTGAGAGCTGAGAGCCTCTAGGGTGTAACCGACCAAGTAGTAAATTCGGTTAACCTGTCGGATCTGCACAAGTAAAGGAAAAGCTCACTAGGGTTGTAGGATCTGGGCCAATGTATTATCCAGTATCACTGCCAACGCTAGATTCGCAATTTTTAACCTTCTTCGAGCTCGTACGACCAATGTAGCTCCGATTCTTGAGGGCAGGAAGGCACTTGCGTGATACTGTGCAAATTGAGGTCTGATTCATAGCTAAGCCTATACCTGTCTGGATCCTACCCTCTATGTATTTTACCTGC
>NW_003303270.1:15384-17851 GCF_000142945.1 Phytophthora infestans T30-4 | reverse complement strand
TTTTCGTCAATTTTTGGTAATAGCGTACTTAGACTACTTTTCTCTGCGTGATCTCAGTGTCGTCCTTTGATCCACGTACCTGAGGCACGAAACATACTCCCTTCCACAGATTCTAATGTGTAACTGTGTCTGTTTGTTGGGTGTTTCGGTTGTCTCAGATGAACTTCATCGGCGACCGCGTATGTTCCCGGAATGAATTCACCGATCAATCTCTTCTGGCTGATCTTGCATGTGAAGCCATTCTTGCGATCAGGCGGTGTTACCACGCGGGTTGTCGGGTTTTCTGAACTGAGCGTAGATGCCCTTCAGCAGCTGCACGGCGCTCATCTTCGTTAGCCGCTGCCGAGGTATCGGTCCATTTGCATCCAATGAGAAATCAACATCCGTATTTATCGGGCTGAAAGTCGTTGTACTCGTCTTGGACATCGTTGTAAGCGTTTCGATCTTTCGTTTGAATACTCGGTGCCTCCCTGAGCAGCTTCACGACCTTTCTACTTCAGCTAGTAGGTCATCCACCGTGGCTTCAATGAGCGTCACTCTCGGTTTGTTTCGGTTGTCATCGCGGCTACGGTCATCACGCCGATTGTTGCGGGCGTACCATCGTCGCGTCGCGCGTCACGACTCTTGGAGTATCGGTACTCACTGTCCCGCTTGGCCATTCTCTCCTTGCCCTTGAGAGCATTTTCGGTGATCTCTTCGAGCTCGTGAATGTCGGCGACTCGAGCGTGGTAGGGACTCTCCGTCAGCTTGTCATCATCGCACGTTGCAAGGAACTGCTGTACTTGCTCTTTTGCGTCGCGACCACTCTTCTCGAAGTGTAGACGGGCGGTCCGAGCGTAGCCATTCAGCCTGTTTATGTAGTCGCACAGATGTTCGTTACGTTCTGGCTTTGCAGAGTAGTAACGGGACAGTGCCGTCTGCGTGAACTGCGAGCAATAGTAGCGAATGAACGCATCACTCAACAGCTTCCACTTGCGCTTCGTCTTCTTCGGAAGTTGACGGAACCAATGAATGGCTCCGTCCCGGAGACTTAGCTCAAATGGAATGCACCATTTGTCGGCATCTGTGTGGGTTCCAGTCATTTCATAGACGAACCCACGGAGCCACTGCATACAGTTCTCGCTCTTGTTGCGAGAGCCTGAGAACGGCGTGATGCGATCGAATGGTCGGTGCGACGCCATTTCAATCCTCGGTGTCGGGTCCACGTCGTTCAGCGTCGCCAGCTCATTCATCTGACGCATCAACTCGACTTGAGGATCTTCCTCGTCGAATGTACGCACCAAAAAGTCATCGTCACTGGACGAATCATCGCTGTCGACTTGACGACGTCCGGCACCACCTTTGGGAGCTCGCGCACCGCCTCGGCGACCGAACGAACCCTCGTTACCAGCGTAAATACGCTGCATAAGGCTCTCCGAACGTGGCGTAATCATGTGCGAGTCTTGAAAGTACGGTGAAGCTTCGGTAGTGCCAAAGGCACCACGCTCAGCTCCACGCTTGGTCGGAGGAGTACGAACGAGTCGTTGGGGTGTCGGCGGCAGTGGAATCGTGGACGGATCTTCATCTTGAATCATCGGTCGACTCACAGGCTGCTTTCCAGCGTTGCTGTCAACAGCGCCAAACGCCTCCCGAAGCTTCTTCTTCCATTTCTGGAGAGAAGCTCCGGCTTCATGTGGACTCCAATCTTGGAGCGACATCGTCGATGAGTACGTCTCGTTCTCGAAGCCCAGCGACAACAGTAGCGAAACTGATTCCTCGGCAACTTGGCTAGTCGAAACCGAATTGACTGGGTATTGAAGTTCCTGCGCAAGCGCAGGCCAGTCGGCCTTTTTCTTGGGGATGGGCTTGAACAGCTGCATCCACTCATCATTCGGCATCGGCGCTTGTACGCGGTCGAAAACGCGCTTGGCGGCTGGTGTATCACCGTTGATAGGTGCGAGGTGCCTTCAGCAGTGCTGAATGCTTTGCACTTGCCACCGAAGGTTTAGAACCCTCGGTCCCATCGTCATAATCATCGTAGACCGGTTCTGGTCCCGCAAAGTCATCAAGCTCGTCGGCGAGGTTCCTCGAAAGGGACCTGGTCGTCCCGCTCAGCCCCGATGACAGCGTGGTCGTCTCCGGTGTCGCTGCGCCTGGCTCTGGTGCCGTCTTATCTTCGTAATCTTCATAATCGTGGGCGTCCGGACCGCTGTCCGCCTCGTCGTCAAAGCTCACCGAAAGCTCGGTGGCGGCTGCAAAGCGCACAGCCGGGCTTGAACACTCGCTGCGAGCTCCGCCAGACTTGGCAGGCGTAACTGGTACCGTCGGTTGTTCTTTCGCCATGTTTCTTGTTTTCTTTTTCTTCTTTTCTCCTTCTCTTGGTAGCTCGTAAACGAGAAGGCCATACAAACAGTTCACAATGGTCACAATATGTTCCCGGGTCGCGCACCAGTTCTGGTGTTGAAATTCCCACGTGAACTCTAGCTAC
>NW_003303270.1:6655-15061 GCF_000142945.1 Phytophthora infestans T30-4 | reverse complement strand
ATAGCTGAGTCTTCAGTCGCCGACACTTCTTCCTTGGCCCCTACTGCACTTGTTCCTTCAACCGCTGAGTTCGTGCTGGCGTCAGAAATGGCGCCATCGTCTTCAAACTTGGACAGATGATAGGAGACATCTTGAATAAAAGGGATGCAATACAAGCAATCCCAGTCGTGCAAATAGGCAACAAGAAGCCGTCACGTAAAACCCTCCCGATAGTAATCGACCAATACACTTGGCCTTGCCGGATGAATCCTCGCTACAGAGCTTCGAGTTCACCGACAGGCATAACACACTCAAACAAGCTTGACCAGACGCTTACCGTGAAGCCGGACGTCGCTCTGTGTGCTTGAGTGGAAATTCTGTTCTGTATTTATGTTTACCCTTTCGGGTTTATTCCTAATAAGAAGTCCTAATCAAGTACACAAATATCAAGTGAACAAGGATCCGTTATGGATCTTCTTGCACGCCAAGCGTCGTCTGCACCGTCGCATAAGTATCTTTAACGGTCCGCGCCCTGTCCCAGACGATGAATGTGTCTTCCAAGGGTCGTTGAGTATTCCGCGAACTCATCCCAGCCGCCACCGAGGGCTCGTACCGTAGATGGTCCGCTGAATGCGAATCCGGCCAGTCCCTTATTAATAATAAGGACAGCCTGGATTCAGTGACATATGGACCGTATTCAATATCCGTTGAGAGTTCGGAAGTGACGCCGTCGAGTCCCTTGCACCTTGGCGTCTCCGTACATCACATGACCGAGGATTCGTCGCTTGAACATCTTGGGCGGTGTCACGTCTTTGTCGACGGGTGATAATCCGCAACTACGGAGAAATCACTACACCACAACTGCCCCTGTCGCAATGGAAGCCACGGTACTGGTGCCCGCTGTGACATTTCTTCATTCTCCAATTCACCATCCTGTCACCGTATGTCCAAGCATTCTAATCGAGCCGTGTCCGACGTGTTTCAGCGTCTCAATCCTCGCCGACGTCGCGAACGTGAACAGCTGGAGGTACGCCAGCTCATCCTTCTCTTGAAACATCGGCGCCTTGCTCATCACCATGCATTGCTCGTCTTGTTTCTTAGGAGGGCAAGCCCGAGGGTTCGAACGCCCCTCAGTCTGCTACACTTCCCCCGACAGCAGCGTCATCAGCCGGTCCTCCGGCGCTTCCTGCCCCGGACTCTTCACCCCCTGTGGTAGCTCTTGCGGCACTCCCTGTCGCCGCTGAATCTGCGGAGATGGATCCTGCTGCTGCTCCTGCGCCTGCTGGTGGTCCACCACCACTCACCGAGGATTCGCTGCGCACCATGCTAGCTGAAAGTACGGAGGCATCGGTCGATCACATGATCACCTCGATAATTCCGTACTTGACTGCTATGGCTCGTCACCAAGTGCAGCTCAGCGTTGCGCCTCCTCTTCATGGCGATGTCCACGCTCAACGTCGCCTCGAGACTGCTGTTGGTTTAGATGATGTCCTCGCTGCAGTACAACCTCTCCCTGACGCGCTGTCAGCATTACCCGAACGGGTTGCCAACTTAAAGCGTCAGCTGCGGTTTGCTCCGTCCGAGGCTGCTGTCGCCGTACGTTAGGTGGCACCCGAAATCATGGCTCGTGAGAACGCGGAGACATTCCTCAAGGCTGCCAATGCTGAGATCGAAGCCCTTCATTACAACGTCAAGATTCTCCGCGAGTCGAACGCCAAGAACGACGCCATGCTCGCCAGTGTTCAAGCCACCATGGAGCGACACGCAGAAGACTTGAATCGTCTGCACTGCGAGGTCCAAGCTCGGGACGTTTTCATCAACACGCTGCACAAGAGGCTGGCTCGGAAACGCGAGGTGTACAAGTCTTCCATTGGAGCGAATACCGAGCAGACTCGGAAGCTTCATCTCCTTTTGGTAAAGCTTGCCCAGGGCAAGTATGTTGATAGCGACACGCTTAAGGTCCTCGAGAGCCAGCAAGACCGTAATACTCGCCTCCTCCAAGTGCATCGCACCCTCCGTGCACACGTGAGTCTGGCCGGGATGGATCCCGAGGTACTTCGTCTGGTTGTTGATGGTACGTTCCTAATGTCGCTCTTTCCACCGTGTGTTCAGCAACTAGCGTTCGTTCACAATCCTTCGTGATAGGTCTGACTACGGGTGAGCTGGACCTGGACGCGCTGGTCTTGGATCAAGAGACGCTGGTCGCTTTGCAGCGCATCCAGTCTGCTACTGCGTCTTCGAACGATCCTCAAGCTCTTCCTGCAGCTTTGACTAAGGCCGCTCACCAAGTGGCCCATGGGAAGTCCCATAAGCGCCTTCGACCAGGTGGCGAGGATTCAGACGACGAGCCGGACGATTCTGACGAAGACAAGGCTTCAATCCCGACGGACAAGGCCAGTACTTCGATGGCAGCTGCTGGTCTCGGTGATGCGCCACCTGCCGATACTTCAACTTCCAAATCGGCTCGTAGATCGCTGTTCGGCCCGAAGGCGTGGAAGAAGGCGGCTCAGAAGAAGCGCAAGAAATCTCGTCCACATTCTCCTGCCAAGTCGCCCCGACGTCATATGAAGACTCGGTCCAAGTCTGTGCCGTCTTCTCCAAGTTCATGGTCGCCACCTCCTACACCAGCGTCTTCTTCAACGCCTGCCGTGGTCGACCGCAGCGGCGACCAGTGAACCTGGACATGGGGAATGCTGGTCCAAGCAGCGTCCCATCGGCTCAAGAAACTGCCACCGAGTCTTCGGGTAAAGACGTGGACTCTGGGGTTCACGATGATGTTCCCGGCCTTCCTGACGCGCCTTCGCCCCCGCCTCAGGGTCCTCCCGATGTGGCCAAGCCCCCAGCTTCAACGATCTCTCTTTCTCCAGCCGACATACGTGCCGCTGAAGAAGCTCTGCGTGAGGCCGAGGAAATGCGACTCATGTTCGGCTCAAGTGATGAAGGTGAAGAGTCGGATCAAACTGTCCCACAAGGCAAGTCTTCTTCGGCGTCCGTTGCGACGTCCAAGACAGTTGAAGTATCGGAAGTGGTTTCTACAGCAGGGCCTGCCCCTGTTGAAGCTGCTCCACCAGCCTCCGTGTCTTCAAAGCCGGCTCCAATTGTTCCGATAGCTGTCGTACCAAGCGTGTCTTCGCCCGACTTTTCGATCAAGATTGATGACGATGGAAATGCTGATGACGATCGTGGAGATGACGTAAATGACAATGAACCTTCGGTGGATGATTCTCCTGATGTCCCCAGTGGTGGCGGTGATGTTCTACCACCTACCGATCATTCGAGCACACCTGATGACGAAGATATCGAAGATTCCGACGAAAACTGGAGCAATATTGGCCCAGCTCGTCCTCCGACT
This sequence comes from Phytophthora infestans T30-4, assembly GCF_000142945.1. Classification (NCBI taxonomy): domain Eukaryota; phylum Oomycota; class Peronosporomycetes; order Peronosporales; family Peronosporaceae; genus Phytophthora; species Phytophthora infestans. The sequence continues at coordinate 11,730 of NW_003303270.1, read as the reverse complement.
CCACCTCGGCCAAATCCTTCGCCGATGATTACTTCTCCAATCATAGTCGGCGGTCCGCCTCCTTCGTCACCGGCAAGTCACCAAGCACCAGCATCTTCACCTCCTGTTCCGGTGTCTCCTCGTCCGTCTACTTGGACTCTCGATGCTGGGTCTGGGCGCATGATCACGGCCACCTACACTTCGGTGCCGCGTCGTGGTGGTGCACCATCGGTTGAGCCGTTGCCTCACCGCGTGTTTCCTGGTGTTCGCCCTACGGTGCCGGCTTCGTCCACCTTGCCACCGTGGGTTCTTCCGTACGTGGACATGGATTTTACTGACGCAGGTGCCAAGAAGTGTTTCGAGCGACTCTTGAGCTTAACCCTTCCCGAACCAGCTGGTGAGGTGACCGTGCGTACAACGTTGGAGGGTCTCCAAGCGTACTTTGATTATTCGCATCCTGATCACCCGTACCAGCAACTTCGGCAGCTCTATCCTCTTCAAGCCTGTCTCTTCGACACTGTCGGCTTCGATCCAAGCGTCCCCATCTCAAAGCGTGCTCCGATTGAGACCCGTCTCAAGATGATCTGGGCGAACCTTCGGGGTGACGGCGGTAAGCAAGAAGACCTCGGGCTCGCGTTGTGGGAGCGTCTCCACTGGCTTCCGTTGGCTGGTATTGAGCGAGGTCTCGTTGAAGAAGCCAAAAAGGTTGGCCACGACAAGGAGCGCTTGAAGGAACTGAGAGCTCTGTTGAAGAAGCTCTTCAGTGAGCGCGACCGTCGCGATGATCGTCTTCGTAACAAGTACCGTGAACAATACATGGCGTGGAGTCGTGACTCGGTTTCCTCTGGTACCTCCGGCGCGCCGTTCATTCGTCCTGAGTTGCTTTTGGAGCCGTCTAAGCCATGGTACCCGATCGAGAACTTGCCGTTCGCACCTCGGACTTCCGACTGGCTTTCCGAAGTTCCGTCTCTCGATGCTCGTCAACCCTGGCGTACTGGATGGATGAAATGTGCCCGCATCAGCACCCGTACAACACCACGTACTTCCCGTGCCAGCGTAATCCGGAGCTCTTCAATCCCTCGTGGTACACGTTTCGTGGATGTGTACCGAAGCGTGCTCGTTGACCCGTCTCTCGATTCAACCGAACTTATTCCGACCTGGCGTTCGTTGTTTGACTCGCCACCGGGTACTCCACGTCCCGCTCTGGCTGCTGCTCCTGTTGAAGCTGGTGCCGAGGATTCGCAGGGTCCGGCTTCAGCTCCAGCTGCCGAGGCTCCGGTTCCTGATGAAGAGGAGAAGGAGAGTGGTGACTCGACTTCGTTGGCACTCTTGTCCACCGCGGCCAGGCTCTTGGAATCGATTTGAATCCTCGCTGCACGTTCCACGACGTTCTCCAGCATCTTAGCTAACTGTTGAGGTGTCCCGCGTGACTTCGTTTTCAGTGGTCGCTCTCCGGTCGGCGTTCATGTTTTCTTATTCTTAATCCACTTCCACAGCGTAATCATGTTCATGTTGTTCTTCAAATGCATATACAATTTGTTGTTGCAGTAACGTTTTTCGTCTGTTACCACAGACTGCATCGCCCTGTGGTCTGTTCACACGTGATCCAGTCACACTAGTCTTCGTCCGCCACTTGCGCCATCTGCAGCCGATTCTCGCTCTTCTTGGCTCGCAAATAGTCGTACAGCAGACCTCCACATGACAAGTTGGATGCTGGTTCCCAAGTTGGATCTTCATAACCAACCCACTTGACTTTGAACTCGCGTACAGCACGCTCCGTGCTCGTCGTCAGTGGTGTTCTGTCGTCGAGGATGGCCTCGACTTCATATTCACCGGCAACTTGATCTGGTTCCCAGCTGTCTTCAGGCAGTAGTTCCTCATCGAAGTCGAGTCTTGCTTCATTAGTCGCGTCTAGTATCAACCGAGTGTTCGGTCGACTGTTGAATTCGCTGACAGCCTTGAGTCTCGACACATGCACCACTGGGTAGAAGCGATACCCACTTCGGTCTGGCAGTTCCAGCTCGTACGCAAACGCTTCCACCTTGCGCTTGATCCGAAAAGGTCCATGCCACCGGTGAGCTAATTTCTTCGTCAAGCCCGGTTTGACGCATTCCATGTACAACCACGCCCGGCTCCCAATCTCAAAAAGAGATCTCGGTGGGGCTCTTGCAGGATCGTCCATCTCTTCCGAAGCTTCTGGAGGGTTCGCCGAGTGTTCATTTCCACTTTGTTGAGGAACAGCGGCTTTTTCCAGTCGACTCAGGGCATCATTATGCTTTTTAGCCCTTCGCTCCTTTTCTACAGTGTGGTGTAGCGGGATCAGCAAAATCTGCGAGATTGCCGGATCCAGCTTACCAACTGCACCCAGCCACCGACTAACGGAGGGGGTCCCCCGATGATCCGTGTTCTGCTGAACTTTCCTCACCTTGTGTACCCGTCGGTAGGGCGGGATCTTGCTCTCTCGGTAACTTCCGAAGAGTTCAAGTGGTGAAGCTTGAGCGTCTTGGCGAGACGTGGGGATGGGGTGGAGCAGCAGTGGAAAATCTTCACTCTGCGTCCGTGGATGGTTCCGTATCCTAAGCGAATATTCGAGCTTATGGATCCGGGGCCTAGATCGTGGATCTGGCCGTAGGGTTGCCTTGCTGGTGTGTTCCCTTGCCTTTGTAGTTCCTTTGCGTCGTACTTGCCGCCTCCTGTGACGGGATCTTGAAAGTTGAGAGCCCCTAGGGTGTAACCGACCAAGTAGTAAATTCGGTTAACCTGTCGGATCTGCACGAGAAAGGAAAAGCTCACTAGGTTGTAGGATCTGGCCAATGTATTATACAGTTATCGCTACCAACACTAGATTCGCAATTCCCAACTTCTCAGAGCTCGTACGGCCCATGTAGTTCCGGTTCTTGAGGGCAGGAAGGCACTTGCGTGTCCACTGTGCAAATTGGAGTCTGTATTGATATTTAAGCCTATACCCTGCCCTGGATTTCTACCTTCTATGTCTTTCATCTGCTAAATCCCTTACCAGGCTCGGCTGCATGTCCCTTCTTCCCCTTGACCCATCATCCCAGCTGTATTATCTTCAGATCCACCGGATCCATGACGTAATCATCATGGTCACCCTATTATGGGTACACTCATCCGGATCCAGGTCGCTTGGATCCACTTCACTGTAAGTTTGCACTCGTCGTCGATCTGAGCTCTCCCATCATCCAACATCATCTCGCGACCGTCTGTGATCTCCATTGTCCCACGAAAGTTCGAGATCCACTGTATCCATCATCCCTATACCCTGGATCCAGGTCCCTCCAGGCGGGATCCTCCCTCCTTGGATCCGAACTCGGAAGTATGGGATCCGGGGTACCTCGCGGTGGATCTTGACTCTTCATTAGCCGTGGCTACTAGATCCACCTTCAGAGGGCACCGACCATCCTTCCTTCATAGGATCCACACTCGATCCACTCTTGTATAGTATATCCCATATCCATTTAAGTGAATCCAGGTAAGGGTGGATCCGAGGTAAGTCTTGGTGGATCTTGCCTTCTCGTACATCGCTCATATCAGATCCATCGTCATTCCATACGGGGTGCTGCTCGCCATGGCTAATCCACCACAGGCAACTTGCATCCGTGCCAGCCAACCCAAATCCTCTCTAATCACTTGAAATTGTCACTGATTCGGGATAGTGACCCCGCGTCAGGCCCATTCTCTTATTTCTGAAAAAGCACTTCACCACACATTCACTTCGAGCGACGCCGAATCGGCGTCGGTGATCAGGCAAACCTGTTCGATTTCATCGTCCTTGAGGCCGCGAAGAAAGCTCTTCCAGGAGAGACCTGGAAGTCGAGTGATCGACCCTGCCTCGCCAGGCGGGTTTGCAAGCTCGAGTGTTCGTCGGCGGCCAGAGGTACCTTCCACATACTCAAGCACGCAGACCGACTCCGTCGGTGAGCTGTCACTTGGTACGGGCTCTCGGCGAGGTTTCAGCCGACGCCGCTTCGACTTCCTCTTTCGCCGCCTCGAGTGCGAACTCGAGGATGATGAGTCGCTCTCGCTGGACGAGATGTCACCCCACTCTAGCGGGAGCCCCTGCTCGACCGCGGTAGTGTTCAGCGGGAGCGCCAACTGCTCGACCACTGGCTCAATTGACGGGAGCCCCTGCTCGACCGCCATTTCGTTCGTCTGCGGGAGCCTCTGCTCGACCGCCATCTCTTTCGTCTGCGGGAGCCCCTGCTCGACCGCCGTCTCGTACATCTGCGGGAGCCCCTGCTCGACCGCCAGTTGGTCTTCATCCCCGCGTCGCCGCGGGGACTCGTCAGTTAACAGCACTGCGCAAGCCGTGCAGAGAGGGCCATCGCTCACTCTGTGCACAACGTGCGTCGTGGATGACCGGTCCACGACGGTGACGTGAGGCCAATCCTTCTGGGCGACCAGGAGGTGCGTGAACACCTCGCTCACATCATAATCACTGCGGCGCTTGACCGACCGGGCCAACCAGTCAATCTCTGGTTGATAGCGCGTCAGCCACGGCATACCCAGGATGCAGTCAAACGCGTAATTCATCTCAATGACGAGGAAGTCGTCGTTGCTTCGGAAACCGTCGAGCGTGTACGGAAGGGTAATCTCGCGCCGCGCTACGCGGCGTGATTTCCCATCGGCCAACTTGACAGCGACCTCCCCTCTACCTTTGCGGACAGTGATGTCCGACGGGAGTACCGACAAGCACGACGCGCGGAAGAAGTTGTTGGTCGCTCCTGAATCAAGGAGCGCTCGCAGTGGTCGCCGGGCACCGGCGACATGAAGACTGACAATGATCAATCTTGAATCGCTCGGCGTGGTGGTGGCATGAAAGTGTGCATGCAGCACAGGAGGGCTAGGAGGTTGGGTTGCCACCGGGGGACCCTGACCTCCATTCCAGCCAGTAGGGCGCCCCGCACCTACTGACCCTGACCGTTTTTTGGCTGGTCAGAACTTACGGGCTCGGCATCGACATGCGCAAGCACTGGAGCTGGTGGCGCTGCATTTCGCCGCTTTATGTATCTATCTTCTCTATTGTTGTATTTGTTGAAAAAATCATGGTTTCATACTACCTTTCCTACTTTCTC
>NW_003303270.1:0-5473 GCF_000142945.1 Phytophthora infestans T30-4 | reverse complement strand
CGTCAGCATCGCTCGTGGGCATGCAACCATGGCCTGAGAGGATTTTGAGCGCAATCTTCCCTGTAATGTGCGATTTGGTGAGTTTTTGGGTGTGGATCTGGTGCAGAACCAGAGGCAACAATATAGGTTGTTTCCGCAGCTATAGAGTGGCCCATGAAATCGAATGAATATTTGTACAGGTATGTGATGTCGGCCCGATAGTGATTTTTGATCTAAGAAAAGCCCCCCCTAAGCAATTCGGGGCGTACAATCGAAAACATATTTCCCCATCTGTCAAGAGATGAAGAGTTGGTACAATCCCTCATTGGACTAGAGGTCACATACCCTTGCGCCAATCATTTCCACTTCAGCCACGACGGAAAGATCGAATGGTATGCGCCGGAGGCAGACTTTGTAGGTGCACTCATGGGTGTGCTGAAAGACCCGGTACTTGTAGCTCGGGTCATCGGCCATGCATTGATCAAGAAGGGTCACATGATTGGGGACGAGAGCGACGGACGGCAGCTTGCATTGGCGGAGTCGGCGCATTCAACAGAAGTTAGGAACGCGACTCTGACTCAGACCGAAGTCTTTTTAAGTGAAGAGCCAGTTAGAAACTGCTCAGCCATCCAGAAGGCCAAGGATGTACATGTAGAAGACTTTTTCGAGTCACCACCTCCCCAGTCGCCAGATTACTGCGTCAACAGTTGCAAGACAAGGAGGAAGAGTTGCAAGCTAGTCACCAGCCAAATGCAACTTTCCTACATCTTGGGTGAGTAAGCGTTAGCCTTCAAAATCCTAGGACACTTTAATTATTAATAATACAGTCTCAGGCCGAGTGCCGACACCGATTTACGAGAAAACACTCTCCCAAATGAGCTGTATCCGATTGGGTGATATTATTATCTTATTGTAATGGGTTGTTAGTAGTACTATGGAATGTATAGTATTGTAATTAATAAACAGGCAGATGTAGGACGGCTGTGGAAGCTTCCATCCGTCTGAACTGCGGGGGCGGCACTTTTCTTTTGGCGCGCTCTCCCCCAAGCTCCCCTGACTTTGATAAACTGGTAGCACTTGTTGGTCCCAGCAACCTGACAACAAAGAGCCCATGCCGACGAACGCGCAGCTTCAAGCCGAGAGTCGACCGGCTGAATCAAGCGATGGCGGAACGCACACGAGTGCCCAGCAACCTGCCCAAGTTCACCGGCAAGAGGGGGGAAGACGTGCGCGAATGGCTGCTCAAGGTCGAGAACGCCTGCCGCATTAACGGAATCGCAATCGACAACGCGAACCCACGAATACCAGGAATCGCCGGGTCGGCGATGGAGAAACCGGCTTCGGGGTGGTTCCTGTACTGGGCTTCGACGACGCGAGTGGAAGAGCACACGTGGGGGGTTTTCCGTGAGCATGTGCTCCAACACTTCGAGGCGTCGAACTACCCGTCAGTGCTTCAAGATAAGCTCCAGCGTCTGAAGCAGACAGCGGATATTGAGACTTACAACGGTGAATACTCAGCCCTCATCTTTTGAGTCGAAGGCACGAGCGTGCTTGACCAAGTCCTGTTCTACGCAAACGGTCTCAAGCCTCGCACGCGAAGCTACGTGAAGCTCGAGAATCCTGAGACACTGAGTCACGCCATGGACTTAGCTGTCAAATTTGAGGTGGCTCGCTTTGTGGAGGACGCTAGTGAGCGCAAGGTTGGTCATGAGAAGACGAAGACCTCTAATGAGCAACCTCAAGACAGCAAGAAAACGTTTAAAGGAAAACCCTTCCGAGGAAAGGGACGGTTTAAACCGAGCTCGAATTTGAAGAGAAAGGAGGCTCGTACCTGCCACTTCTGCAACAAACCTGGCCACATCAAGACCAACTGCTTTGCGTGGAAAAAGGAGCAAGGGAAGCAGGGAAACGAGAAGCCACGACAGTGAAAGAGGGTCCTGTCGTGGAGGAGAAAGTAGCCGGAGCAGTTAAGTTTGAAAATGTCAGCCTTAATGTTCTGTGTGAAAACCCTCTAGTCTACAAGTCACGTTTACTGTTCGCCGTCGGCGGTGATATCAGTGTGGCTGGCAAGATGAAGAAAACATCAAAGATGCTTCTAGACTGTGGTGCAACCACGATCTACGTGTCGAAGCGGTGGGTAGAAGAACACTAGCCGAAGACAACGAAGTTCAGCGACAAGAACATTCGAGTCAAGCTAGGATACAATCAGATTGTGGAGGCTCAGCTAGAGGTGCTACCTCTACGTATCCTTGTCGCCGGAATAGACGAGGCGTATGAATGCGTCGCAGTTGTCTACGCGATACCTGAAGAATTTGACTGCATCCTTGGAATACCTTTTTTCGAGGACATGCAACCACAAATCGACTGGAGACGTCGACGAATCGAAGGAACAATAGAGATAACTTTGCGCTGGGAACGAGCGGGTGAAACCTGTGGGCCAATCGAGGAAGGCGGGCCGGTGATTGCCTCCGGGCTTCGGAGATCTGTCTGGGCGAAAGGCCTGTCGGCGAAAAGACCCGATTTCTGTCGAGGTGCCGCGCTGGAAACGGGTGTGAAGTCCGCGGTCAATCCCGTTCACGACTCAGAGCAGAGTGAGACCCCACGAGTTGCTTGCGAGCGACTGGAAGACGCGTCAGCTGGCAAGGGTTCAGCAGACGAAGACGAGAGGAAGTCGTCGAGACGCGACGGTACTGCTGCTGGGAGCAGCGATACCAGGGGAAGAGATTTTGTCGTGGAAAAAATGTTCACGATGGAAATCACAGATGAAGCTGGTATACAAACCAAGTACATCACGGATAAGAAACTGCGAAAGTTCCTGAGAATCAAGACCAAGTCGATCGAAGAACCAGACTTCATGTTGGTTCTGACGAACGAAATGATCAAAAATGTCGCTCGATCCTTGGAGCGGCGAGACCAACCCGACAATGTCGAAACTGCAGAAGCTCAACGCTATCTGGAGACAGACTGGCAAAGTCTCCAGACAAATCCTGCCTTCGACTTGATGACGAAGTACAAGGACACGGTGTTTCGACCTGAACTCCCTGAAGGTCTTCCGGAAAAGCGTGAAATCGAGCACAGGATCGACGTGAAAGATCTCAGCCTTGCGATGTACCGGCAACAGTGGCGACAGTCACCTGAGCAACAACGTGAGATCGTGCTCTGAGTTATAGACATGGTGAAGAAGAAACTTATCCGACCAAGCATCAGCCCACACGCGGCGCCAACCTTCTGCGTCCGGAAACCAGTTGGGTGGCGGATCGTTCACGATTATCGGTACTTGAACGCTAATACGATACGGCAGAGCATACCGATGACAAGGAAAGAAGACATACTGGACGCCATGGCCGGAGGGTACTGGTTTTCAGCGATGGACTTGATGTCCGCGTATTATCAAGTTCGTATGCGTGCCGAAGATATCAAGTTCACAGCGTTCCAGGCGCCCAACGGACTCTGGGAGTACCTGGTACCGCCAATGGGAGTCTGCAACGCGCCAGCGACGATGCATCGATTGACGTCGAAACTCTTTCGCGATCTGGAGAACACGAAGTCGTTCTACGATGACATCTACATCTTGACGAAGACACAGAAGATTGAAGATCACTTGCGACGCGACGAGCGTGCGTCAAGATACGCTCGGATGGGAGATGGTGTACGAGTTTGAGATGTGGGTAATGGCGCATAGTGCAGGCGTCGACGTGGTACTCGGGACCGACTTTATGATCCCAGCTGGGATCCGGTTGGACCTGTTCCACGGCGCGGCGCAATTACCGCACGAAGTCCAAATCCCGCTGATAAAGACCAAGAACATGATCGACAGCGAAGAATACGGCTCCCATGTTAACGCCGGGCCACCCGAGCGGTTGGACATTCAAGCGCACGAGTGGCGAGAATATCGACTAGCGAAGCGTCAAGTCGGGCTGGAAGAACACGTACTGTGGGTTCGTCGAACGAACAAGCTAATCCCGTCAGTGACGAGGTTTCGACGTGGACGGCCTCAGAGCATTCGATTGACCAACGTGTCTGATCGAACTGTGTACCTACCAGCACACGACTCGATCGCTATGTGGATTACAGATGGGGATTTGCCACGAGGTGACGGCTATGTGCGTCTGGAGTCCAAGAAGTACCAAGACTGGCAAGTGTTGGCCTACGAAGGTTGTAGAGACCGCGGGCTCTTTCAGCGTGAATGCGAAATCTACGAACAGTGGCTTGCAACTCAGCCTTCAGCAGTTGATCGACCATACTACCCAGAACCCGGTGGGGTGCTAGCACGACCTCTAGAAGACTCGCTAGTGGATTCTAGTGATCGTCTGACATGTGCAGAGCGCTGGACACTGATCCTGGAAGAGCGTGAACGAGTGGAAGCCTGTCTGGCGTCTGGGGTGACAGCCGGGGATTTGGCCGACGGTCAGCCTTCCGCAGAACCTTTGGACACTTACACGACAACCCATGGCGGAGGCAATAACGCGAACGAAGCCTCGGTAGTGCGTACACACGAACTACTGAGGTCGGTAAACGTGGTACATACGCCAACGAGTGTTAGTGTCCAGTCAGGGGTGACCACGGAAGCGACAAGTCACGGCACTGGATTGAATGGAGTCACCCGTTTTGACGAAGCTGTCCCGGCCTTGTGTGTCGCCAAATCTGCGAACGAGCCACCGGTGGTTGATCCAGAGGATACAGGCATCGCGCAGAAGGTGTTGAGTACGGCACCGAGTATTCATTGCAAGATTGGTGCGAATTCCGAAATGTCAAGACAGCGGCAGAACGAGGAGCGGAACAAAAGTCAACAACCCAATATGTCGACGGCCCACGCATTCAATATTGCGAACGACGACTCGGCAGGTGGCCCAGAGATGGGAAACCAGGATGAGAAGGAGATGGACCAAGTACCGACTGTTGAAATCGAAACGGATGGCAATGTTGAGTCAAGGGAAGAATCCATAGCGGCGTTGGACGGAACATACATCTCGGTTGCTCGAGTGTTAACAACCGAGGGAAATGAAGCAACGGAGGATACGAGAAATGATTTCTACGAACACCAAGCTAACAACATTGGCTTGGACGACTACGCGAAGGAGCTGGCATTCCTGCCGGACCTGACCGAAGAGATCAACACGACAATTGACTACACTGCGCCGAATGTTGCTGATCCTGAGCTGTCGACTGAACGCCGAGAACGTCTAGTCGCGACGCTAAAGAACCACGAGCACATCCTGATTGCTAGTGGTAACGCACTGCCGCCGCCAGCCTACGGAGCGGTATGCGATATCGACACACAGGGGCACGCCCCAATTAAACAGCGTGCCCGACGCGTGCCGCTGCGATTTCTCGGCAAGCTGTACGAGCTGCTGCGCGCTTTATTGCGTGCAGGACTGATCGTCTTTTCAGACAGTCCATGGGCATCGCCGATCGTGATTGTGATGAAAAAGAACGGGCTGGACATCCGGCTCTGCATTGATTACAAGATGGTGAATGCTATCACCCGCGATTA
>NW_003303269.1:14398-20325 GCF_000142945.1 Phytophthora infestans T30-4 | reverse complement strand
AGGTGAGATTGACTGCAAGGCCCGGCGCTAACACTGTTACGGCAGAGAGTGATGATCCACCTGCGTGGTTGGATGAATCACGATTTGGTGCATGTCAAGCGAGATTGGAATGCCAGTGCAGATAGCTTGGCCAGTGCCGCTTTACGGGATCAATGTGGTGTCGAAGTGGAGAGAGAGGCCGAGCGTCAGGATCTCGTTACGTTGAACCGACTAGACGAAGTGGTGGTAGTGGGATCCGGGAAAAGGACAGTCCAGGTGATGGCCGTCACTAGGCCCAGAGGAAGGATTGGATTCAACCCCCAAATTCTCGAGGAAACATTTGTGAAGAGAGTCCGCATCGAGCGGATCCTCAAAGCACAGAACGAGGAAGCGGGGATCCTAGGACTAAAGAAGTATCTGATGGGGGATGTACGAGACCTGAGTCGGGAAGATGCCAAATCCTACAGCATTATCGCTACGGATTACGCGGTGGATCTGAATGACTTGCTCTTCTATTGCCCCCCTACGAAGAGAGTCAACGAGGATCGGGATGGATTGATGAGACTGGTGATGCCGGAAACCTTACAACAGGATGTCCTACACCACTATCACGCTAGCTTGGAAGGCGGACATCAGGGTATTGGTCGGACCTACCAACGGATCCGGGAATGTTTTCACTGGAGGGGACTATTCAAGAGCGTACAACGGTATGTCGGGGAATGTGTGGATTGTGAGACAGGCAAGGGCAGGCCCACAATCGAAGGGGAGTCACCTGGGAATATCCAAGCGACTTTTCTTTCTAAATCATAGCCATGGATCATATCCCCTCGTTGCCCAAGTCGTTCAAAGGAAACACAACATTGTTGATTTGGGTGGACCTGTTTACCGGATACGTGATAGCCAAAGCTAGTGCGTCTAGAACTGCGCAGACCATTGCTGAATCGTACGAGGAGTGCGTTTTCCGAAGATTTGGAGCTAGCGAGATGATTAGACATGATCGGGAGCCAGGCTTTATGTCTGATTTCTTTCGAGCATTCAACCGGATCCTGGGGCAGCGACAGCGAGCAACCATGGCATATCGTCCCCAAGCTAACGGGTCGGCCGAGCGCATGGTACAGACGATCACGAGAGCACTCAAGATGTATGTCCAGGATTTGGATCAGAGGGATTGGGATGAGTACGCAGAACGGCTCCCCTTCGCGATGAACACCGCCCAAGACAGGATCCGGGGTGATACCCCATTTTACTTGGTACATGGGTGGGATCCCAAATCCACCCTAGAAGCGGCCATTCCGGTATGTGGCACCAAGAAGAGAAACCGAGATCCAAGGCGATGGCGATACCAAGTCCAGAAATACTACCGGCAAGCCAGATCCCAGGTGAACGAACGGCTGCGGAGTGCGATACAGGATCGAGCGGATCGACACAACGAAGACGCCCGCCCACATCAAGTCCAAGTGGGATCGCAGGTGTGGCTTTATTTAGATCGGGTGAAGGAAGGGTACGCCCGCAAATTGGCCCATCTATGGCATGGACCGTTCCGGGTGAGCGAAAAGATAGGGGAACATGCGGTAAAGCTGGAAACGGCAGGTACCGAATATCGCCTGTTCCCTGTAGTACACGTATCCAAGCTGAAGTTGGTCAAAGAATATCCGGATCGGCCGCAGATTCGTCTTTCGGTGGATGAATCCGACCGGGTGGATTTCGACGAAGTCCTCCTACCGGAAGATAGTTGGAATGTGGATCTCGAAGACGACGAGTTCGAAGTCAAGAAGATCACCGATATGAGGTCAGGGAAGCGAACTAGATACGGACGGGTTTACCGTGAATTTCTGGTGTATTGGCGTGGATATGACGAACCCAGTTGGGTAGACGAGGCAGATCTGAACTGTGGAGCATTACTCTATGATTTCTTGCGGGATCGTACGAATCGTAACAGATTCGGCGTGATGCAGTCTCATGAAGAAGAGTAGGAAGGGGATCCGTTGATGTGAGTTGGTCATATCGATGGGAGGATGAAGAAGGACCCACAGGAAGGGTGTGAGGAAGGTCGAGGAGGATCGCTGATGTGAGTTGGTCACATCGGAAAGAAAGAGAAGACGGATCCACAGGGGAAGGGTGGATTAGGAGGAAGGAGTGAATGTTTATGCATAAGAGTGACGTTTTACGTGCGAAGAGTCCCGCTTGATCTCAAGCGCGAGCTTTCAAGGGCCCGAACTATACTGACCCAATTGAAACTGGGTCATTGGCGCTAGATCCGGATGAAATCCAGGCGCGGATCCAACCGGATCCGGGATCCCGCCCAGATCCAGGTGTACACTGAAAGGGTGGATCCCGCCCAGATCCAGGTGTACACTGAAAGGGTGGATCCCGCCCAGATCCAGGTGTACACTGAAAGGGTGGATCCCGCCCAGATCCAGGTGTACACTGAAAGGGTGGATCCCGCCCAGATCCAGGTGTACACTGAAAAGGGCGGATCCCGCCCAGATTTAGGCGTACACTGAAAGGGTGGATCCAGCCCAGATCCAGGTGTACACTGAAAGGCTCTGAGTAGATTTCGCAACCAACGAGGGAATGTTATAGACATATTCAAGTAAGAGAGTGTGGATTATAATAGCTTATGCAAAGGGCTAACTCGACCCAGTTTCCAGTCGCTAGTTACTGCTACAAAACGAATCCACGAAGACTGAAACTAGGGGCGTGGCGTCAAAGAATGATAGGGATCAGGTAGTCTTGGGCTGAACGTTGAAGAACTTGCCCACTAGACGCTGGATCTGGCGTCCTGGGTGTTGGCTCAGGTCCCCGCGAAACTGGATGCGCCAAGGCTCGGCTTCGTCGATCTCTCGCAAAGCTTCCAATAGGCTCGTGGGTTCGGGGCGATGGAGGTTGGGATCCTCCAAGTTGGCTTGACGGGATACGGATCCCGGAAACCAAGCTACCTTATCCCCGCGTCGGGGAAGATGCAAGAAGGATGGATCCAGCAAAATATCCACGTCACATAAACCATCCTGGATTGCCAACACGAGGATCACAAGGACCCTCTTCCAAGCTCGGCCGGCATGGCTACGTCGGTTACCACGCTGCTTGTTGAAGTTGGACAACCAAGTCGAACCCTGCAGTTGGTTCCGAGAGATGGGGAACCGGTGAGTGCCCTCCCATATGGCAACACGGTGCTTGGAGACGAAATCTCGGAACGCACGAACGAATACCCCGAGTCGCCCACGCACATCACCCCTGAAGCTAACCGGATCCACCGGTGTGGTGGCCAGCGCATCCCACGGGGCAGCTCTTGTCAGTTCTTCCACGAGAGGTCTGGTGATGAGCGAATCCACGTACCCGGCCCTCGGGATGGCGTCTGCTGTCCGAGGAAATATCCATTCAGCTCGAAAAGGCAGCTCAGGGAACAGGACCGTGATCTTCATTGAGATGACCGCGACCCGGTTCAACTTCTTGGCGGACCAAGGCTCGATGTCTCTGGTAGCGAAGGCCACAGGAGCACGTCTACCAGGAATGAAGGCGGCATCCGGACCGAACGGAGCCACGGGGAGCATCCCGGGCAGTGACGAGTTAGGGGGAGCGGGGATCAAGACAGATCCAGGGGATCCGCCACCATGAGATGATCCCGGGGATCCGCCACCATGAGGCGATCCTGGAGATTCACCACCATGAGGTGACCCCCCTCCGCCAGATCCGGGGGATCCGCCACCAGGCGACCCCCCTCCGCCAAATCCAAGGAGTCCGCCACCACGAGGCGACCTCCCCCCACCATCGCTACCCGATCCGCCGTCACTGTCAACTTGGATCGCGGATCCCGCAGTGCCGCCTCCGGATCCGGCCGTGCCAGCGACTTGCGGAGGCGGTGTCGAGAGGGATCTCTGCCGGTCTTCGGATCGGGATTGGGGACAGAGCCCTTCTCGTGTCTTCCTCTAAAGGCATCCTCAGCGGCTCGAGCCTCTTCCGAATCCTCCGGACTCTCATCGTCATCGTCATCGTCATCGTCATCGTCCTCATCGCTCAGAGTGAAGGGATACGGGCCGGAGGACGACGTACGCTTCGACGACGATCGGATAGGAGGCCCTGAGCCGTCGGACCAGTCCGACTCTTCATCCTCGTCATCCTCCGAGCTGCCAAGCCCACATCCCGGGGGGATGACACGTTTAGCTTTCCCCTTCCCGGATCCAGCACGAACGGGCGGATGGCCGGTGGAAGCTGGCCGGAGAACGGTAGGCGTCGTCACTGAAGGGGCAGCGGTGGATCCCGACTGAGACTGTCCGGATTTAGCCGTGGATGGGGCTGACCCGGTCGTAGGAGCAACGATGGCTGTGGATCCAGTGGACACCACTGCCTGGGACGACGGCGCAGTCGTGGATCCAGTTTTGGGCGCCGATCCCGACTTGGACACAGCAACGGATCCAGCCTTGGCAGTTGATCCGGACTTGGATGCCGAGGATCCCGCCTTGGACACCACAACGGATACAGTCTTGGGTCCGGATCCGGTCTTGGACGCCGTAGATCCAGTCTTGGACCCAGATCCAGTCGCGGATACTGAAGTCGACTTGGATGCAGTGGTGGATCCGGTCTTGGATCCGGCTCCAGATTTCGAGGGAGAGGCGGAAGTTTTGGACGTGGATGTGGGACCCGTCTTGGATGTGGATTTGGATCCTGCCTTGGGAGCGGATGTAGGTCCCACCTGAGAGGCCACCTTAGAGGCCGAACTGGTTTTGGATTTGGCCTTTGGGGAGGCCCGGGCATGCTTGTGAGGACGGGGGGGGGGTCCTGTGCTAGGAGCAGGAGATGCACTACGCGGGCGTTTCGCAACTGATGGATCTGCCCCACTTACAGACGGGAGAGGAGCAGAGACGCTGGCAGCACGAGAGGGTCCCGACAAGGGAGGGAGGGGATCCGACACTGCAGCTGTCACCAGCGCCAGTCGTCGACGAGTCAAATCCCGTTCCGATATACCACGATCGCGCTCCAGGACCAGCTGATGCTGCTGAGTTTGGGCTGCGGCGAGTTGATCCTGGAGCTTCGCGGTGGTTGCATCGGCTTCCTTCAATTTGTCACCTGGATTGACAATAACAAGTGAATATGGAGTTACTAGCAAGGGCTAAAAGAGGATCCACGTACTCGTGCGGCGAAGCTTGGATTCCAGCTCCGTTTGCGTACGCTTGGCATCCGCCCACTCGGTAGCCGCCTTGTCCCGCTGGAGTTCGCTGTCCGCCAGTTTCGCTTGGATCTCGTCGCGTAATTGAGTTATACGCACGAACTCCTCGAGCGCGTACTCTCGTCCGGCAGACGCTTTCTCGAGCGACTCCTTGGTATCCTGCAACTCCTCAGCAAGCTGAGCCAGAGCTACATCCGGCGACGAGGGAGGTGGATTTGGCGCGGAGAATCCTCCACGCGCCGACCCTAAGGCGGATCCGCTATGGGTGGATCCCACATAGTCGTTGGTCACCACCTCCTCCTGGGTCAGACGCAACTCGTCACGGAGCCGGTCCAAGCTCGCATCCGCAGCTGCCCCAGCAGTCTAGGAATCTTCCAGATCCCGCTCGAGGTCGTGGATCCGGGATTGGAGCTGGTGGATCTCAGATCCGGTGAGCGTCATCTCCCTAAGGAGGTGGTCATTGTCGTCCCGCATGCTATCTCGTTGACGGGAGGCGTGATCCAGCCGTCCGGTCAGGTCGCGGATCTCGACCGCCTGATCAGCCAGCAAGAGTCGTAGGTCCTGCGACCGAGAGGCCGCACGGTGCTCCCACCCCTGGATCTCCATAGCCTGGTTGTGACGGGGTCACACAGCACCCTTGCACAGAGGGAAGTGCTTATGGGTATTAGCTACCCGAGTGAACGTAAGTCCCGTGTTTGCGGGCCTCAGTGGGGAACGGTTTGCTACTTAGAGGAGTAAGATTCAAGACTTGATGTATTTATAAATCAAGATAAGCTTGGGTCTC
>NW_003303269.1:5980-13929 GCF_000142945.1 Phytophthora infestans T30-4 | reverse complement strand
GCTTTGGCACAGGTGCACTAGCATCCGACGTGTGGCATTCGCCCACAGTTCGCCCAGAGTACACGACAGTCCTCGTGAACGCGTCCGGAGCATGGTGTCTCCCGCGAGGACGACACCGAGAAGGGCAACACCTTCCCCAGCACTAGAGGGAGCTCTCAGCTCACCTCGGGCCATGCCTTTAACTTCAGCAAGGATCCATCCTTGCGGGCGGAGCTTCTGCCACGCTCTCTTCGCGTCTTGGTCACCATACCAACGGCGCGAAGGTGTCCTTCATCGACACCGTGTACCGTGACGGTACACAACCGTGGTGTAGGTGTCTCCCATCGACACCATGTACCGTACGGTACTAACCTTTCGTGCGGTACGCCCACCACAAGGTTGCCATGTTTGGCGGCAACAGCTTCTGCTGTGCTGTCGCCTGAACAGATTCATGGCCAGTGCTCGCATCATGCACGACGCATGTGCAAGCACAGTGTACAGGTCCATGGGCCCGTACACGAGGTACGCTGTGTACGACACGTACCACAGCTACCATAAGTGCTCCGTGCACGTCATGTGTGTCATGAACGACGAGTTCATTACGTGGAACTCCTGGCAGGTCGCTCGACAGCAGCCAGTGCCGATGCACGGTACGTGCGTTGACTCACAGCGTCCAGAGCGCATCGGGTCGTGGTATGGTGCATATCCTTTGCACCCATACCAGTGTCTGTCACAGACACCATGTACCTTGATGGTACTCGACCGTGGTGGGGCACATCTCACCACTATGCCACTGCGGCATTGGTGTCTGGCATTGACACCAAGTACGCACAGGTACCAACCCATGGTGAGGCAAGCAGCCATCACCACGGTGTCATGCTCGGCGCGGCACTAGTTACGACTGCGTGCGTTGCCTCGACCACCACCTGGTCAGTTGTGTGTGCACTCGTGCACCACACTTGGGTTATGGCTCCACGGCCCATTATACCCGTCGCGTTGCGTACATCACGTACCGCAACCGCTTTGTCGGCGGGTGAGACGTTCCGTTCACCCTACTCGACCGGGCGTTCATGACCAAGGGACCAGTGCGTTGATTGCACTAGGCCCGCGCTTCGCCTCGTGTGTAACCCCAACACTGCTGATTCGCTCAGCGATTCCGAGGCACCTTGCGCCATTGGCTTTCTTCGCCACTATGTCTTGTTCGGCTAGAGCTACCGCAGCTCTAGCCCGGCTGTTCGCCTCCAGCCTGCAGTCAATGTACATCGACGCCTGGTTCCGAAGGAACTTGGTCTTACCTCAAGACCAGGGAGGAAAGGTATTTCCGAGTCTCTCGTGGCTTGTGATAGCCACTGGCAGCACGACGGCTACTTGCCTCTTGGAAAGTCAGGGAGGAAAGGTATTTCCGAGCCTCTCCCCCACTTAACCTCGAGATTACTATCACTCTCGTGGCTTCTAGTAGCCACTGG
Source organism: Phytophthora infestans T30-4 (assembly GCF_000142945.1). Lineage (NCBI taxonomy): Eukaryota > Oomycota > Peronosporomycetes > Peronosporales > Peronosporaceae > Phytophthora > Phytophthora infestans. The sequence continues at coordinate 12,484 of NW_003303269.1, read as the reverse complement.
CAGGCGCAACGGCTCTCCGCCATGTGCACTGCATCGGTATGGTCGACCGCGTCGGCCGTGTCGACTGAAGGCATTCAGCCTTCGCGTCAGCAGTTTGAGTCTGCGCGACTTGACGTCGAGCGAGTTGCTCACGTCTGGCGAGGCCAAGACAACCTCGCGCCTCGAACCAATGGCTCTGTGTGCGGCGCTATGTTACTCGCCTTGGGTGTGGAACTCTGTTACCCACCTTGGTTGTGTGGAACTCTGTTACCCACACCGGAAGCGCATACAGCGACTTCCTTATCAGTTATGGTTTGAGTGACCTTGCGTGGAACTTTGTTACCCACGCTCGGAGCATTGAATGGCGGTCTCCTTAAGCAGCTTCGCTGCTTGCGGAACTTGTTACCCGCAGTGTGGACCTATGTTACCCACCTGGTGAATGCCCTTCGGCATCACCACTGTCGAAGCGCATACGGCGCGACGACCTTTAGTGTTGGGGTCAGCTGACGTGGCAGACCCGCACCCACACCGGACAGAGTTGGTATCCACCGACCGAGTCAGAGGAGTCCGGGCCCTGGACTCCGAGTCGCTTGAAGCGACGTCGGCCTGAACAAGGTTCAGACCCGACTTGCGGCGGCTGACGTGACGTGGCACTTCGTTACCCACGTCGTGATGTCTCGTTGACGACATCAGAGGCACTCGAGACCTCGTGTGGCACTGTGTTACCCACACAGGAAGCATGGACAATGCCTTCCTCTTCAGTTATAGTCTGGGCGACTGCGTGTGGTACTGTGTTACCCACACAGGAAGCATGGCCATGCCTTCCTCTTCAGTTATAGTCTGGGCGACTGCGTGTGGTACTGTGTTATCCACACAGGAAGCATGGCCATGCCTTCCTCTTCACTTATAGTCTGGGCGACTGCGTGTGGTACTGTGTTATCCACACAGGAAGCATGGCCATGCCTTCCTCTTCAGTTATAGTCTGGGCGACTGCGTGTGGTCCTGAGTTACCCACCTGGTTAGCGCTTAAAGGCATAACCACTGTCGAAGCCCGTACGGCGCGACGACCTTCGGCGTTGGACGCTGCTGGTGTAACAGGTCCACACGCCGGGCAAAAGACCCACGCCCGTGGCATTGCCGCAGCGGAGCATGGCCTTGCTGTACGCAGAGCTGTCGGCGCGTTGACAGCTCCGTGACGCTTCTGCGTCCTGGCGGTCTGTATCAGACGCCCCAGTCATGACGGAGGTGGGAACATGACTCACCAATGCTCCGTCATAGACCTGGACTAGTAGGCCCTTCTCAGCCTTGCCACACCAAAGTCCGGGCTGTGCCTTGTGTTCGGCACAGCCATGTTGTTCATGGCGAGAGCTGCGAGCGACACCGCGGTGCGCGAGCTCATCGAGCCGAAACGTTCAGGTCCGTTGAGGACCATTGATACTACCGTACCAAAGGCTAGTCCACCAAGGACCAGCCCACGACCGCCACTCTGACATAGAGTGCAGTCGGATGTCGCTATGCGAAGCGACGTTCCGGCGGCGTATCAACGCCCCAGAACTCATCAAACGTTCTAGGGGTACCGTACCCCCGTACACCGAGTGTACTACCAGCAGCCCATCACTGCCCTTTACCGGTTTGAGAGAACCACGTCTCTCTGGGCTAAGTCCCGTGGTGCGCACAGCCTGCACACCCATCACGAAGGCTTAGCGCTCTTCAGTAGGGCATACCGCCTCTACTGGTGGCCGGGGAGTCTTCGTCCACCTGGCCGTGGCCTGCGCCACCGGACTTGGGGTCCACGGGCTGTCTTCTTCCCGAGGACGAGCGAGGGACACACACGCTGGTAGTGTCCGTGTCCGCCGCATCCATAGCAGCGGACCAAGCTCTCGGCTGAGCTTAAGTCCATGGGCTCGGACTCGCTGTACGCACCGGTATCATCGGGCTGCGTGACAGCAGGAGCAACAGCGTCATTGCTGCGATTCTCCGCCTCCCGAGGAACGCCATTCTCATCGTGGCGATGTTCCTCTTCCCGAAGAGTACCAGCCTTCTTGTGGCTGTACTCTTCTTGGAAGGCGATTCGAATCGCCTCCTCTATAGTTGTCGCTTGCACCCGGAATAGCTGGGTGCGAGCAGGACCGACCTTCAGGCCGTCCATGAAGACTGTTGTCTTAATGTCTTCAGGCAGAGGATTCCCTGCCAGAGATGCCACCAACGTGCGCATCTCTTGCGCGTACTCCTGCAGCTCACGTTTACCTTGCGAGAAAGCGTGAGCGCTGGCGGAACTCGTTGTTCGCCGGTAGGAACGCGGCTCGAAGCTGCTCACACAGCTGAGCCCAGGATGCAAAGCATCCAGGAGATGTCGTCTCCCTGGTGTACGCCCAGTGCTTGGCACGTCCACCAAGGTTGGACAGGGCAAACGCCACCCGAACTGGCTCGTCCGAGATGAGACCCGCCTTCATGGCGATCTCCACCTCACGGACCCAGAAGTGAAGGTTCTCTCCTTCCTTCCCCTCAAACGCGGGGACCTTCAGCCACACCGGCTTAGGCCTGATTGCCTGGGGAGCGGCCATCGTGACCTCCAAGCTCCCGCGGACGTGAGCAATGAGACCACGCTCGTAGGTCTCAAACGCGGTCACGCATTCTTGTTGCTCGGCATGCGTCGCCGCCGCCAAGCTGCGAAGGACATCTTGTCCAAAGATGCCTCCCATCTTCCGAACAGACTCGTACTGTGAGTCGTTCAAGCGAGGAAACTCGCTTCGGTCCATCTTGGCTCAAACGTTGAGCGCACAGAGGATTCAGGTAGCTCAATCTACCCGCGATGGTGTTGGATTGACTACGAGTGCTACCAAGTGTGACGGGGTCACACAGCACCTTGCACAGAGGAAGTGCTTAAGGGTATTAACTACCCGAGTGAGCGTAAGTCCACGTGTTCTCGGCCTCAGTGGGAACGGTTTGCTACTTAGAGGAGTAGATTTAAGACTGATGTATTTATAAGCTTGGGTCACATACAGACTAGAGGTTACCTATAGTGAAGCTAAGTAGTCATGCCATGACTGGTTCCGTGGTACCGTGTAATCAGGTATCCACAAGAGTGACGGGTCACTCTTTATGTAACATGGGGCACACTGGTTTGTACCCCGTTACATTCAGTGACTTCTTCTATTACTACTACTACTACAACGGCTACTGCCACTACTGCTACTACTACTACGGCTACTGCCACTACTACTACTACTACTCAAACAAGGGCAACTACCGCACCTTGTCTATAGGCTCTCTACACCACTGCCGTACACGACTCCAGTAGCAGAGCACTGCATAGAGAGAGAAATGAATGCACTGATGAGTCTTACTTGTATATGACACAAGGTTTGTTTTGCAAACTCACGCAGATTGACAGTGATTGCACGTCCGCGTGCTGTAATTCTTGGTTTCTACTCTATATCGTTAGATTCTACTCTACCGCTGCTGCAATCGGAGCATTGATCCACATCGCAAACGACTTTAGCAACTGATAATTCGGGGACACATGTCACTTTAACATGGTAAAGCGATCACATCCATTGACTTTGTATTCCTTACACCTGCCACTTTAGTTTCTACGCTACGCAGTTCAACGCGGGCTTACAACGTCTTTCACCCATATACTACTTTTCTCACACGGTTCAGCTTGATTTTACTTGTCCTTCGACCTGTCGGTGGGGTCCGACTTGGTCTCCTTCGAAGCCTTCGACTCCGTCTTGCTCTCCTTCTTGACCGATTTGACGTCGGCAGCGTCCGTGGCCACAGTCGCAGACTCCTTCTGACCATTCGCAGTCGCAGACTCTTTCTCGCCACCAGTAGCACCGACACTTGCTGTGGCCGACTCATACCCAAAGTAGCCCGGGTACCCGTAGTTGGAGTAGCCGTAGCCGCCGTAACTTGGGTAGCCGTAGGAAGAGTAGTAGTCCGGGTAGTATCCATTTCCATTTTCATACCCACCATTGTACGACGAGTAGTAGTCGGGGTAGTAGCCGTAGCCGTTGCCACCATCATATGACGAGTAGTAGTCGGGGTAGTAGCCGTAGCCGTTGCCACCACCATATGACGAGTAGTAATCAGGGTAATAGTCGCTACCGTAACCCTTTCCAGAATTGTAGTAGTCGTTGCCGTGACCATTGTAGTCATCCATAGCTCTTATAGCTGTAGCTGTAGCCGCTACCATAGCCCTTGTAGTCGTCGCCGCTACCGTATCCGTAGCCTTTGTGCTTGTAGTCGCTGTTCTTATAATCATCGTGGCCGTAGCTATCGCTGCCACAGTCATCGTGACCATAGTCATCATGACCATAGCCGTGGTGGTCGTGCCCGTGACCATAATCGCCTTTGCCGTAGCTGTAGTCGGAAGACTCGGTAGCCTTGGTGTCCTTATAATCGGTAGCCTTGGCGTCTTTATCTTCCAGGCGACGACGGTAGTAGTGCGGGTGGTCCTTCTTGTCGTGGTGGTAGTGTTTCTTGTGGTCGTGGTCGTGCTTGTGCTGGTGGTGGTCGTAGTCCTTGTACTACCCGAGTTGACGACGCGGGTTCATTCTATTAGCAGCGTCAGTCGCATGCAGAATAGAAGCAGCGACACACAGGCCCACTATGGCGAGAACTTTGGAGTGCATCTTGTTGGGCAGTTGCAAAAGTAGATGATGGAGCTGCAGGTTGGTTGTCGAGTATCAGGGAGGAAGCGAGATGACAAGTGAGAGAGCGAGGAGGTTAGTCCGATCGAGCTGCGGTCTGGGCGTTGATGTTGCATCAGCCATCGTGGTCACCCCTCGTCGTGGCATTGTCTTTCTTCGCTCGCTGTGATTGATCGAGAAGACGATGAGAGAGAAGCGTTGAGAGAATGAGTCGGGTCAACAATAAGTGATAGACTGCAAACTGTAATTATGCAGACATCACGGTCTAGGAGAAGTATATTAGACGTATTTTGAGAATGCAGGATCACACGAATACTTACACAATCTAATACTTCGAGGTACTATTATTGCAGCAAGAAAAAGTAACAGCGGCCACTTGTATTACTATTTCAGCAATTTTTGGACTACTACTTCAAAACAGTTTCAATTCCTTCAGTGACTTCCACTATTACTACTACTACTACTACTACTACTACGGCTACTGCCACTCCTACTACTACTACTACTCAAACAAGGGCAACTTGTCTATAGGCTCTCTACACCACTGCCGTACACGATTCCACTAGCAGAGCACTGTACAAGGAGAGGAATGAATGCGCTGATGAGTCTTTTTGTTGATGGCACAAGGTTTGTTTTGCAAACCCACGCAGATTGACAGTGATAGCACGTCCGCGTGCTGTAAATTTTGGTTTCTACTCTATATCGTAAGATTCTACTCTACCGCTGCTGTAATCGGACATTGATCCACATCGCTAACGACCTTAGCAACTAATAATTTGGGGACTGATATCACTTCAACATGGAAAATGGGATCACATCCATTGGCGTTGTATTCCTTACAGCTGCCACTTTAGTTTTCTACGCTACACAGTTCAACGCGGGCTAGCTACGTTTTTCTACTTATTTCGAACATTCAGCTTGATTTTACTTGTCCTTTGACTTGTCGGTGGCGTCCGACTTGGTCTCCTTCGACGCCTTCGACTCCGACTTGGTCTCCTTCGACACCTTCGACTCCGTCTTGTTCTCCTTCTTGACCGACTTGACGTCGGCAGCGTCAGTCGCAGACCTCTTCTGACCATTCGCAGCTGCAGACTCTTTCTCACCACCAGTAGCGCCGGCACTCGCTGGGGCCGACTCATAACCAAAGTAGCCTGGGTACCCGTAGCTGGAGTAGCCGTAGCCGCCGTAACTGGGGTAGCCGTAGGAAGAGTAGTAGTCCGGGTAGTATCCATTTCCATTGCCATACCCACCATCGTAAGACGAGTAGTAGTCGGGGTAGTAGCCGTAGCCGTTGCCACCACCATACGACGAGTAGTAATCAGGGTAGTAGTCGTTGCCGTAACCGTAGTAGTCGTTGCCGTGACCGTAGTAGTCGTCGGAGTCGCCTCCATAGTTCTTATAGCTGTGGCTGTAGCCGCTACCATAGCCCTCGTAGTCGTCGCCGCTAACGTATCCGTAGCCGTTGTGCTTGTAGTCGTTGTGCTTATAATCATCGTGGCCGTAGCTATCGCTGCCACAGTCATCGTGACCATAGTCATCATGGCCATAGCCCTGGTGGTCGTGCCCGTGACCATAATCGCCTTTGCCGTAGCTGTAGTCCGAAGACTCGGTAGCCTTGGTGTCCTTATAATCGGTAGCCTTGGCGTCCTTATAATCGGTAGCCTTGGCGTCCTTATCTTCGAGGCGGCGACGGTAGTAGCGCGAGTGGTCCTTCTTGTCGTGGTGGTGGTGTTTCTTGCGGTCGTGGTCGTGCTTGTGCTGGCTGTGGCCGTAGTCCTTGTAAGACCCGAGTTGACGACGTGGGGGCATTCTATTAGCAGCGCTCAGATCGCATGCAGAATAGAAGCAGCGACACACAGGCCCACTATGG
>NW_003303269.1:0-3223 GCF_000142945.1 Phytophthora infestans T30-4 | reverse complement strand
CAGGAAGTCTTGCAGTACTGCTCGCCCAAGGACATGAAGGCGGATCTAATGACCAAGCCGATCACCGCGGTGTAGTTCGAATATCTTCTCAACAAGCTGGGTATCAAGCCACCAAGCGCGGTCGAGTCGAGTGGGAGTGTTGTCAAGAAGGCGTCTCGTCCAGCTTCGGCATACCAGTAAAACCGGTTTCCAAGGACCCCGCGATGTTTACGGTAAGTCAATTGCGCAAACGGATGTATGCGTAAACAGATGATTGGACGAACAGGATGATTGGACGAGTCCAGAGTGTTGGTGATTGGATGCACCACATGATTGGATGCAGACTAGGACGTAAGACAGAGTAAGCTCCAATAAATCAATCACTTTGCATTTTATCATCTAGTGCACAAACGACCTTCCTTTTTCCCACACACTGGCAAGCACTCAAGCGCGTCTTTCGCTACATTCAAGTAACGAAGACGCACGGCATCGAGTTTTAAGAAACAAGTGAAGAAGGACTCCAAGGCTACTCGAATGCGGATTGGGCTGGTGACGTCGAGACTCGACGCAGTACAAGCGGCTACGCGTTCATGATGAACGGCGGATGCATCAGTTGGAGAAGCAAGAAGCAGCGCACGGTGGCGCTGTCATCGACGGAGGCGGAGTACATGGCGTTAACGGAAGCTGTTCAAGAAGCGATCTGGCTCAAGGCATTCCTGTGTGAACTCGGCGAAATGAAGAACGAGGATTCTGTCATGATTTTTGAGGACAATCGAGGATCGATTGCGCTGGCCAAGAACCCCGAGTTTCACAAGCGCACCAAGCACATCGACATTCGCTACCACTTCGTGCGCGAGAAGGTTGAAGATGGCCAAGTGGTGTTGCAGTACTGCTCGACGAAGGACATGGAGGCGGATCTAATGACCAAGCCGATCACCGCGGTGCAGTTCGAATATCTGCGCAACAAGCTGGGTATCAAGCCACCAAGCGCGGTCGAGTCGAGTGGGAGTGTTGTCAAGAAGGCGTCTCGTCCAGCTTCGGCATACCAGTAAAACCGGTTTCCAAGGACCCCGCGATGTTTACGGTAAGTCAATTGCGCAAACGGATGTATGCGCAAACAGATGATTGGACGAACAGGATGATTGGACGAAAAGGATGATTGGACGAGTCCAGAGTGTTGGTGATTGGATGCACCACATGATTGGATGCAGACTAGGACGTAAGACAGAGTAAGCTCCGATAAATCAATCACTTTCCATTTTATCATCTAGTGCACAAACGACCTTCCTTTTACGACGACTACGACTACGATCGAGTAGCGTTCGCGGTTTCCCTGGAATGTGGAGTATCGACGAACAAGAATGTGTCTGGAATGTGGGCGGTCGACAGTAGTGCCACACACCACATCTGTAGCGACAAGGCCAAGTTCGCCAATCTCATCGAGCGCAATGAAGGCGAACTTTCGGTGGCCGACTGGAACAAGGCGGCTATCAAGGGTGTGGAGACCATCGTGAAAAGAGTGGTCCTGCCCAACGGTGCCGAGCGCGAGATCGAGATCAAGAATGCGCTCTATGTGCCTAACATGAGCAAGAATCTGCTTTCAGTACCGCAGATCAACAAGAACGGAAAGTTCCAAGTGGTGTTCGATGGCACCGAGATGCACATCTCACGCAAGGACTCGAATCAAGTGGTGGCATCGGCGGATCTCGTAGATGGACTCTACTGGCTTCGCACGTCTCTTCGATCAGCAAATGCGGCGACAACTGGAAGGACGGTCGACCTGCATGCGCGTATGGGTCACGCTCCAGTCGAGATGCTTCGCAAGATGGTCGACAACGAGATGATCAAGGACGCGAAAGCGCCTTCCAAGCCTAGCGGACCAAGTCTGTGTCGCGGCTGCCAGCAAGGCAAGATGGTCCAAAAACCATTCCCTAGCAGCCGTGACAAGCGTCGCTACGACACTTTTGAGTTGCTTCACTTCGACATTTGCGGACCCATGGAGAAGTCCTCGCTTGGTGGCAGCAAATATTTGCTACTGATCGTGGACGAAGCCAGCGGATGCATGAAGGGCTTCTGCCTGCGTGCCAAATCAGAAAGCGAAGACTGCATCAAGACGTACATCACGAAGGTGCAGAAGCAGTTTGGCAAGAAGGTCAAGTTCGTGCGACACGACGGAGCTCGTGAGTTTGCGACTAACTCGCTTAAGGATTTCTACGAAGACGAGGGCATCGAGCAACAAACCACGGTTCCGTACGCGCACCAGACTAACGGCACGGCAGAGCGGGCCATCCGCACCATCGTCACGATCGGCCGCAGCATGCTGCATCATGCCAAGCTAGACAAGTGCTTCTGGGGTGAAGCGGCGATGACGGCCATCTACGTGAAGAACCGCCTGCCGTCACCAAAGATCGAGTGCAAGACCTTGACTCCGTTCGAGATTGTGTACAAGTCCGCGCCGAGTGTGAAACACATGCGCGTCTTCGGCTGTCGAGCTTTCATCTTAATTTCGAAGGAGAAACGGCTCAAGTGGGATCCGAAGGCTCGCGCCGGATTGTTCCTGGGCTACGAAGAAGTATCCAAGGCGTATCGACTTTATGACATCGAGGCGGGGCAGGTGGTTATCAGTCGCGATGTCAACTTCGATGAATCGACCTTTGGACTTTCAGAGCCGATTTCCGATGAAGACGTCGACGACCTGGACTTCGAATCTCTCGACATCGACAATGACGGTTCGCGTCAGACGGAGCACAGGCAGGCGGGGAAGCGCAAGAGCCGCCCGAATGACGAAGATGAATCTGCCACAAGACCGCGAGCTACGCGTCATCGACCCGGACTAGAAGAAGCAAGTGCGCCGACCAATTCGTCTTCACGTCGAGCAGACGTAAACGTAGAAGAAAAAGCTGGAGATCAAGATGAAGAATCGACTCCCCCGGTGTTTTGGCGTGCAAGTGCCAACGCAGTCGAAGCTGCGGTGGATTTATCGGAGCCGGCGACTTTCCAAGAAGCGGTGAACGGCCCCGACCAAGTGCACTGGCGCAAAGCAATTCGTGCTGAGCTCAAGTCGATGCGACTTCGAGGAGTGTTCCGTGCTGCTAAGTTGCCGAACGGACAACGCGCTATTGATACCAAGTGGGTGTTCAAGATCAAGCGCAAAGCGGACGGATCGATCGAGAAGTACAAGGCACGCCTCGTGGCCAAGGGCTACAAGCAAAAGTACGGCATCGACTACACTGAGACGTTCGAA
>NW_003303268.1:17297-19997 GCF_000142945.1 Phytophthora infestans T30-4 | reverse complement strand
CGTACAACAACGCGGGGTCTATTCGAATAGTCGGAGAACCCTTGTTTAGGAGATGCCACCCGGCGCGAGCGAGTCTTCCAGGTCGACGAAAGCTCGTGATGCTCGACTGCAGGAGCTGTTCGAAAGGCGACATCTTTCTCCTTCACGCGCTGCACCTTCTATATGTCATATCAGTAAGCAGCACGGCGAGCTGGACCGCGCGTCCGAACAGAGACTTCGTCTTGTGCACCCACTCTAACGTCGAGAATCGTGTATAGACATGTAGCGTCTTTCCTGCCAGCTGGACGTAACAGATCTTCAACAGCAGAAGTAACGCCAAAACTTCCTTCTCAGCAGGATGGTAGTTCATCTCGGCTTCCTTAAGCACCCGACCGAGGAATCGTACGGGGTGTAACTTGCCTTCATGTTCTTGCATTAGCGTAGTGCTCAACGCCCATTCATTCGCAAAGAGCATGACGTGAACTTCTTTCGACCGATCGAAGTGCCTGAGGATGGGTGAATGTGAAACACTCGTCTTCAATGTTTCGAAGGAATAACGTGCCACAGAAAGGCCACCTTCAACGACAAAGTCTTCATCCTTGAGCTGGTACAGCGCCGCACCGTAGACCGCGAAGTCTTGAATGAAGCGGCTGTAGTAATTAACCGCTCCAAGAAACGACTGCATGCCCTTCTTACTCGTTGGAAACGAAAGCTCGGTGATAGCCGCAAGCTTCTTGGGGTCAGCTCTGATACCTTCTGGCGAAATTTTATGCTACAGAAAGTCCACCTTGGGTTGGCAGAAGATGCTCTTGGTGAAGCTAATGCTGATCCGACACTGTGCAAATCTTGCCAGCAATCGGTCCAGCGTCGCCAGGCAGCTGTCGAAATCCTCGCCACCGAAGCAAATGTCATCCACAAACGACCGTCGACCAAATACAGGTACCAGCGATGATTCGTCTGATTCCCCGTTCGTAAACATGTCAGCGACGGGGCTGTTGACGAGTTGTAGTACAGGGTCGGTCTCTACCGGTGCTTCGCGGTCTGCCGCGAACTTCGTTTGAAACGAACCCTCGGCGCTTGGTCCACGACGTTCCTTGGCCTGTTCTTCAGCTAAATGCATCCTCTCCGAGTATTCAAACCAACCTCCTTTAGGTTGAACGAACCCCCAGAGTGCGTTGTCAATCATACGCTGGTAGATCATCGGCGCGTTCTTTAACCCAAAGGGCATGCGTAACCACTCAAAATGTCCTAGTGCGCAGACGAACGCCGACACTTTACGCGCTCGTAAGGTCATCATGACCGCCCAGAAGCCGCTTGCTGCATCCAGCGAGCAGAACCATAGGTAGCGCTCGAGATCTGTTAACAGGTCGTCGACTAGCGGCATTGCATACTCCATGATCGCGGTGATAGCATTCACCATCTTGTAATCAATGCAGGGCCGAATGTCCAGCCCGTTCTTTTTCATCACAATCACGATCGGCGATGCCCATGGACTGTCTGAAAAGACGATCAGTCCTGCACGCAATAAAGCGCGCAGCAGCTCGTACAGCTTGCCGAGAAATCGCAGCGGCACGCGCCGGGCACGCTGTTTAATTGGGGCGTGCCCCTGTGTGTCGATATCGCATACCGCGCCGTAGGCTGGCGGCGGCAGTGCGTTACCACTAGCAATCAGGATGTGCTCGTGGTTCTTCAGTGTCGCGACCAGACGTTCTCGGCGATCAGTCGACAGCTCAGGATCAGCAACATTAGGCGCAGTGTAGTCAATTGTCGTGTTGATCTCTTTGGTCAAGTCCGGCAGGAATGCTAGTTCCTTCGCGTAGTCTTCCAAACCAATGTTGTTAACTGGGTGTTCGTAGAAGTCATTTCTCGTATCCTCCGTTGCTTAATTCCTTCGGTTTTTAATACTCGAGCAACCCAGATGTACGTTCCGTCCATAGTCGCTACGGATTCTTCCCTCGACTCAACATTGGCATCCGCTTTGATTTCAACAGTCGGTACTGGGTCCATCTCCTTCCCATCCTGGTTTCCCATCTCTGGGCCATCTGCCGAGTCGTTGTTTGCAATATTGAATGCGTGGACCGCCAACATATTGGGTTGTTGACTTTTGTTCCGCTCCTCGTTCTGCCGCTGTCTTGACATTTCGGAATTCGCACCAATCTTGCAATGAATACTCGGTGCTGTACTCAACACCTTCTGCGCGATGCCTGTATCCTCTGGATCAACCACCGATGGCTCGTTCGCAGATTTGGTGACACACAAGGCCGGGACAGCTTCGTCAAAACGGCTGACTCCATTCAATCCAGTGCCGTTGCTTCTCGCTTCCGTGGTCACCCCTGACTGGACACTAACACTCGTTGGCGTATGTACCATGTTTACCGGCCTCAGTAGTTCGTGTGTACGCACTACCGAGGCTTCGTTCGCGTTATTGCCTCCGCCATGGGTTGTCGTGTACGTGTCCAAAGGTTCTGCGGAAGGCTGACCGTCGGCCGAATCCCCGGCTGTCACCCCAGTCGCCAGACAGGCTTCCACTCGTTCACGTTCTTCCAGGATCAGTGCCCAGCGCTCTGCACATGTCAGACGATCACTAGAATCCACTAGCGAGTCTTCTAGAGGTCGTGCTAGCACCCCACTGGGTTCTGGATAGTTCGGTCGATCAACTGCCGAAGGCTGAGTTGCAAGCCATTGTTCGTAGATTTCACATTCACGCTGAAAGAGCTCGCG
>NW_003303268.1:0-14301 GCF_000142945.1 Phytophthora infestans T30-4 | reverse complement strand
CACTCATCATTCTGCATCAGCGCTTGTACGCGGTCGAAAACGCGCTTGTCGGCTGGTGTATCACCGTTGATAGGTGGGCGAGGTGCTTTCAGCAGTGCTGAATGCTTTGCACTCGCCACCGAAGGCTTAGAACCCTCGGTCCCATCGTCATAATCTTCGTAGGCGGGTTCTGGTCACGCAACATCATCGAGCTCGTCGGCGAGGTTCCTCGAAAGGGACTTGGTCGCCCCGCTCAGCCCCGATGATAGCGTGGCCGTCTCCGGCGTCGCTGCGCCTGGCTCTGGAGCCGGCGTCTTATCTTCGTAATCTTCATAATCGTGGGCGTCAGGACCGATGTCCGCTTCGTCGTCGAAGCTCACTGAAAGCTCGGTGGCGGCTGCAAAAGCGCGCAGCCGGGCTTGAACTCTCGTTGCGAGCCCCGCCAGACTTGGCAGGCGTAACTGGTACCGTCGGTTGTCCTTTCGCCATGTTTCTTGTCTTTTTCTTGTTCTTCTTCTCTTGGTAGCTCGTAAACTGGAAGGCCATACAAACAGTTCACAATGGTCACAATCTGTTCCCGGGTCGCGGCACCAGTTGTGGTGTTGGAATTCCCACGTGAACCCTAGCTACAAATGTAGTTAGGCCGTTCCCACAACAGTACGTCTACTAGGATAGTAAACGATCGTTCGGGCGGACCTGAAGACCCCAGTTCTGCCCTTGCACCGGGACAAACTGGACCTTGTAAACTACTTATATAGGCCAACCAGTAAAATAAGAACACGCTACTAGCACGAGCAAAGCTAGCAGGTGTTTTGAATCCTCGTGGTCCCAACAGCGGAAGGGTACCAGGCACGGGTAAGCCTTTTACGAGATCACCGAGTGTTCAACACTCGGCTGGAAGAAATAAAAGCGAGGCAATTCAAGCACTCCCAGTCGTGCAAATAGGCAACAATAAGCCGTCACGTAAAACCTTCCCGATAATAATCGGCCAATACACAAAGTCTCTTGGCCTTGCCGGATGAACCCTCGCTACAGAGCTTCGAGTTCACCGACAGGCATAACACACTCAAACAAGCTCGACCTGACGCTTACCTTGAAGCCGGACGTCGCTCTGTGTGCTTAAGTGGAAATTCTGTTCTGTATTTAAGCTTACCCTTTCGGGTCTATTCCTAATAAGAAGTCCTAATCAAGTATACAAATATCAAGTGAACAATGATCCGTTATGGATCTTCTTGCATGCCAAGCGTCGTCTGCACCGTCGCATGAGCATCTTTAACGGTCCGCGCCCTGTCCCAGACGGTGAACGTGCCTTCCAAGGGTCGCTGAGTCTTCCGCGAACTCATCTTAACCGCCACTGAGGGTTCGTACCGTAGATGGTCCGCTGAATGCGAATCCGGCCAGTCCATTATTAATAATAAGGACAGCCTGGATTCAGTGACATATGCCCGTATCCAATACTCGTTGAACGTTCGGAGGTGACGCCGTCGAGTCCTTTGCACCTTGGCGTCTCCGTACATCACCTGACCGAGGGTTCGTCGCTTGAACAACTTGGGCGGTGTCACGTCTTTGTCGACGGGTGATAATCCGCAACTACGGAGAAATCACTACACCACAACTGCCCCTGTCGCAATGGAAGCCACGGTACTGGTGCCCGTTGTGACATTTCTTTATTCTTCAATTCACCATCTCGCCACCGTATGTCCAAGCGTCTGAATCGAGCCGTGTCCGACGCTTTTCAGCGTCTCAATCCTCGTAGAAGTCGCGAACGTGAGCAGCTGGAGGTACGTAAGCCCATCCTTCTCCTGAATCATCGGTACCTTACTCATCACCTCACATTACTCGACTTGTTTCTTAGGAGGGCAAGGCCGAGGGTTCGAGCGCCCCTCAGTCTGCTGCACTTCCTCCGACAGCAGCGTCATCAACCGGCCCTCCGGCGCTTCCTGCCCCGGACTCTTCACTCCCTGTGGTAGCTCCTGCAGCACTCCCCGTCGTCGCTGAACCCGCGGAGATAGCTCCTGCAGCTCCTCCTGCCCCAGCTGGTGGTCCGCCACCACTCACCGAAGATATGCTGCGCGCCATGCTGGCTGAAAGTACGGAGGCATCGGTCGATCACATGATGACCTCGATAATTCCGTACTTGACTACAATGGCTCGTCACCAAGTGCAGCTCAGTGTTGCGCCTCCTCTCCACGGCGATGTCCACGCTCAACGTCGCCTCGAGACTGCCGTTGGTTTCGATGATGTCCTCGCTGCGATACAACCTGTTCCTGACGCGCTGTCGGCATTACCCGAACGAGTTGCCGACTTGGAGCGTCAGCTGCGGTTTGCTCAGTCCGAGGCTGCTGCCGCCGTACGTTCGGTGGCACCCCACATCATGGCTCGTGAGAACGCGGAGACATTCCTCAAGGCTGCCAACGCTGAGATTGAAGCCTTACACCGCAACGTCAAGATTCTCCGCGAGTCGAACGCCAAGAACGACGCCATGCTCGCCACTGTTCAAGCCACTATGAAGCGACACGCAGAGGATTTGAATCGTCTTCACTGCGAGGTCCAAGCTCGGGACGTCTTCATCAGCACTTTGCAAAAGAAGCTGGCTCGCGAACGCGAGGTGTACAAGTCTTCTATTGGAGCGAATACCGAGAAGACTCGGAAGCTTCACCTCCTTCTGGTAAAGCTTGCACAAGGCAAGTATGTTGATAACGACACGCTCAAGGTCCTCGAGAACCAGCAAGACCGTAACACTCGTCTCCTCCAAGCGAATCGTACCCTCCGTGCACACGTGAGTCTGGCAGGGATGGATCCCGAGGTACTTCGTCTGGCTGTTGATGGTACGCTCTTAATGTCGCTCCTTCCACCGTGTGTTCAGCAACTAACGTTCGTTCACAATCCTTCGTGATAGGTCTGACTGCGGGTGAGCTGGACCTGGACGCGCTGGACTTGGATCAGGAGACATTAGTCGCTTTGCGGCGCATTCAGTCTGCCACCGCGTCTTCGGACGATCCTCAAGCCCTTCCTGCAGCTTTGGCCAAAGCCGCTCACCAAGTGGCCCATGGGAAGTCCCATAAGCGTCTTAGACCAGGTGGCGAGGATCCAGACGACGAGTCGGAAGACTCTGACGAAGACAAGGCTCCAATCCCAACGGACAAGGCCAGTACTTCGATGGCAGCTGCCGGTCTCGGTGATGCGCCACCTGCCGATACTTCAACTCCCAAGTCGGCTCGTAGATCGCTGTTCGGTCCGAAGGCGTGGAAGAAGGCGGCCCAGAAGAAGCGCAAGAAATCTCGTCCTCATTCTCCTGCCAAGTCGCCTCGTCGTCATATGTAGACTCGGTCCAAGTCTGTACCGTCTTCTCCAAGTTCATGGTCGCCACCTCCTACTCCCGCGTCTTCCTCGACTCCTGCCGTGGTCGACCTCAGCGGTGACCAGAGTGACGTGGACATGGGGAATGCTGATCCAAGTAGCGTCCCTTCGGTTCAAGAAACTGCTACAGAGCCTTCGGGTAAAGATGTGACCCCTGGGGATCACGACGATGTTCCCGATTCTCCTGACGCGCCTTTGCCGCCGCCTCAGGAACCACACGATGTGGCCAAGCCTCCGGCTTCCACGATTTCACCTTCTCCAGCCGACATACGTGCTGCTGAAGAAGCTATGCGCGAGGCCGAGAAAATGCGGCTCATGTTTGGCTCAAGTGACGAAGGTGAAGAGTCGGACCAATCTGTCCCGCAAGGCAAGTCTGCTTCGGCGTCTGCCGCGACGTCCAAGGCAGTTGAAGTCTCGGGAGTGGTTTCCACAGCAGGGTCTGCCCCTGTTGAAGCTGCTCCACTAGCCTCCGTGTCTTCGCAGCCGGCTCCGATTGTTCCGACGGCTGTCGTACCAAGCGTGTCTTCGCCCGACTTTTCGATGGAGATTGATGCCGATGGGAATGCTGATGACGACCATGGAGATGACGTGAATGACAATGAACCTTCGGTGGATGACTCTCCTGATGCTCTCAGTGGTGGCGGTGATGTTCCGCCCCCCACTGATCATTCAAGCATACTCGATGACGAAGATGTTGAAGATTTAAATAGGAACTGGAGTAATCTTGGCCCAGCTCGTCCTCCGACTCCACCTCGGCCAAATCCTTCGCCGATGATGACTTCCCCAATCATCGTTGCCGGTCCGCCTCCTTCGCCACCAGCAAGTCACCAAGCACCACCATCTTCACCTCCTGTTCCGGTGTCTCCTCGTTCGTTTTCTTGGACCCTCGACGCTGGACCTGGGCGCGTGATCACGGCTACCTACACTTCGGTGCCGCGTCGTGGTGGTGCACCGTCGGTTGAGCCGTTGCCTCACCAAAGGTTGTCTGGTACTCGCCCTACGGTGCCGGCTTCGTCTACCTTGCCACCGTGGGTTCTTCCGTACGTGGACATGGAGTTTACTGACGCAGGCGCCAAGAAGTGTTTTGAGCGACTCTTGAGCTTAACGCTTCCCGAACCAGCTGGTGAGGTGACCGTGCGTACAACGTTGGAGGGTCTCCAAGCGTTTTTTGATTACTCGCATCCTGATCACCCGTACCAGCAACTTCGGCAGCTCTATCCTCTTCAAGCTTGTCTCTTCGACACTGTTGACTTCAATCCAAGCGTCCCCATCTCCAAGCGTGCTCCGATTGAGACCCTTCTCAAGATGATCTGGGCGAACCTTCGGGGTGACGGCGGTAAGCAAGGTGACCTCATGTTCGCATTGTGGGATCGTCTCCACTGGCTTCCGTTAGCTGGTATTGAACGAGGTCTCGCTGAAGAAGCTAAAAAGGTTGGCCACGACAAGGAACGCTTGAAGGAACTGAGAGCTGTGTTAAAGAAGCTCTTCAGTGAGCGCGACCGTCGTTGCCCATCGCCTTCGTAACAAGTACCGTGAGCAGTACATGGCGTGGCGTCTTGACTCGGTTTCCTCTGGTACCTCCCGGCGCGCCGTTCATTCGTCCTGATTTGCTTTTGGAGCCGTCAAAGCCATGGTATCCCATTGAAAACTTGTCGTTCGCACCTCGGACATCTGACTGGCTTTCCGAAGTTCCGCTCTCGACGCTCGTCAGCCCTGGCGTACTGGATGGATGAAATGCACCGCATCAGCACCCGTACAACACCACGTACTTCCCGTGCCAGCGTAATCCGGAGCTCTTCAATCCTCGTGGTACGCGTTTCGTGAATGTGTACCGAAGCGTACATGTTGACCCGTCTCTCGATTCAACCGAACTTATTCCGACCTGGCGTTCGTTGTTTGACTCGCCACCGGGTACTCCACGTCCCGCTCTGGCTGCTGCTCCTGTTGAAGCCGGTACCGAGGATTCGCAGGGTCCGGCTGCAGCTCCAGCTGTCGAGGCTCAGGTTCCTGATGAAGAGGAGAAGGAGAGTGGTGACTCGACTTCGTTGACACTCTTGGCCACCGCGGCCAGACACTTGGAATCGATTTGAATCCTCGCTGCACGTTCTACGACGTTCTCCAGCATCTCAGCTAACTGTTGAGGTGTCCCGCGTGACTTCGTTTTCAGTGGTCGCTCCGCGGTCGGCATTCATGTTCTCTTATTCTTAATCCACTTCCACAGCGTAATCATGTTCATGTTGTTCTTCACGATTTCGTCCCAATCTTGCTGTAGAGGGTCTTCCGCGTACACCCGTACGGAACCCATCACCGACTTCACCGAGCGTTCCTGCTGTCCATTAGCCTGTGGCCGATAGCTCAAAGTCGCTCTTGATCTTGACTGCATCATCTCTGCGAACGCTTGGAAAACCTCGCTCATGAAGCGTGGGTCGCGGTCGTGCCTTATTAATGATGGGGCTCCGAATCGTCGGTACACACATTCTTCGAACACTTGGGCAACACTCAGTGCAGTCGTATCTGACATAGCCTTGGCAATAACGAATCCCGTGAACGAGCACTGAAATAGGAGCAACGCCGTGTTGCCCCTGCGAGATTTCGGTAGTGGGATCACAAAATCCATCGAGACGATCTGGAAAGGTCGATCGGCTAGTACCTTGCCAGACGAGTATCCACGAAGCTGCGGGCGGCTTTTACTCGAGCTGCAATCTGGACACGACTTCACATGCTTCTCCACGTCAGCGTACAAGCCTATCCAATAATAATCGGTCTTAACACGATGGAACGTTCTAACCACATCTTGATGTCCACCTTCCAGCGAGTCGTCACAGTTCTGCAAGACCTCTTGAATCATCGATGTCAGTGCCTCAAGCCGCAGCTTGGTCTCTTCTTACCAACCGTGGTCGTACCGACGATTCAATCCAAGACAGTGAAGCACGCCGTCTTCTGATAACACGAACCGGTCAGCGTATTTCCAGGCATCTCGAGCTTCTTTGTAACTCAGCTCTTGTGCTTGGCCCTGAAGCACCTTCTTGATGTTAAACCACTTCTGCTCCTCGTCTTGTGCCACCTGTATCCGTCTGCGTCGTTCCCGCTGTATCGCTACCGGGTCAACATCTTCCGCATCGGGAAATGCCGCTGGTACAGTCTTGTGAGGATGGTCTGGCAAATCTTCGCCGAATGAATCTTCGGTGGACGTCTCTCGTCGTTCTTCATGCTGTTCTTGAGCTTTTGAGACATCCTCCGAGTGTTCATCTGCAAACCTGACGCGTTTCTTGGCTTTCGTCTGTCGCCGAGTCATCACTGCCATATTACCATAATCGCACTTTGGTGAGCTGTAATCAACCACGAAATTTTCGAAAGTTTTCCACTTGGAAGATTCGCTGCCTGACAGTACATGTACTTGGCGTTCTGTTCCACGTGACGAAACATCTACCGAGTCTCCATCCGGTTCGTAGATCATTTCCTGGATGCGATTCAGCGATGCCAATTCCGACTTGCGAGTTTCAGCCAAGATTACTCGACTGACCTTCGATTCCAGCGCTTCAGTGGCTAACGAATCCGCGGCAGCGTTGTATTCTCGTGCAACGTGAAGATATTTACTGATCGAAGCTTGGCCGTGAGTTCCTTGTGAGTATATCAGCAGCGCTAGCAAAGTTTCCTTCCTGCATGCGATCACCCCTAGTGATTGTGAATCGCGAGCCTTGAGTCACCAACGATGATTAAATCCTCGGCACCGTGCGCAATAGCAGCCTTGACACCGTTTATCATACCTGTATACTCTGCCTCATTCACCGTGGTAGTCGAGAGGTAAGCGTTTGCAGCAATCACTACCTTCCACTCAGGAAGGCTCCACAGCACCCATGAACAACTCCCGTAGCCACCGTACTTCTCTGTCTTCGCTGATCCGTCAAAAGACATGACGAATCCGCTGTAATTACGGGAAAGCCTGGCGTACAGCAACGCGGGGTCCATTCGAGTAGTCGGGGAACCCTTGTTTGGAGGCGCCACCGGCGCGAGCGAGTCTTCCAGGTCAACGAAGCTCGTGATGCTTGACTGCAGTAGCTGCGCAAAGGCGACATCCTTCTCCTTCACGCGCTGCACCTTAAGGTGCCACTGCGATAGCAGCACTGCGAACTGGACCGCGCGTCCGAAGAGAGACTTCGACTTATGCACCCACTCTAACGTCGAGAATCGTGTATAGACATGTAGCGTCTTTCCTGCCAGCTGGACGTAACAGATCTTCAACAGCAGAAGTAACGCCAAAACTTCCTTCTCAGCAGGATGGTAGTTCATCTCGGCCTCCTTGAGCACCCGACCGAGGAATCGTACGGGGTGTAACTTGCCTTCATGTTCTTGCATTAGCGTAGTGCTCAACGCCCATTCATTCGCAAAGAGCATGACGTGAACTTCTTTCGACCGATCGAAGTGCCTGAGGATGGGTGAATGTGAAACACTCGTCTTCAATTTTTTGAAGGAACGACGTGCCACAGAAAGGCCACCTTCAACGACAAAGTCTTCATCCTTGAGCTGGTACAGTGCCGCACCGTAGACCGCGAAGTCTTGAATGAAGCGGCTGTAGTAATTAACCGCTCCAAGAAACGACTGCATGCCCTTCTTGCTCGTTGGAAACGAAAGCTCGGTGATGGCCGCAAGCTTCTTGGGGTCAGCTCTGATACCTTCTGGCGAAATTTTATGCGACAGAAAGTCCACCTTGGGCTGGCAAAAGATGCTCTTGGTGAAGCTAATGCTGATCCGACACTGTGCAAATCTTGCTAGCAATCGGTCCAGCGTCGCCAGGCAGCTGTCGAAATCCTCGCCACCGAAGCAAATGTCATCCACAAACGACCGTCGACCAAATACAGGTACCAGCGATGATTTGTCTGATTCCCCGTTCGTAAACATGTCAGCGACGGGGTGTTGACGAGTTGTAGTACAGGGTCGGTCTCTACCGGTGCTTCACGGTCTGCCGCGAACTTCGTTTGAAACGAACCCTCGGCGCTTGGTCCACGACGTTCCTTGGCCTGTTCTTCAGCTAAACGCATCCTCTCCGAGTATTCAAACCAACCTCCTTTAGGTTGAACGAACCCCCAGAGTGCGTTGTCAATCATACGCTGGTAGATCATCGGCGCGTTCTTTAACCCAAAGGGCATGCGTAGCCACTCAAAATGTCCTAGTGCGCAGACGAACGCCGACACTTTACGCGCTCGTAAGGTCATCATGACCGCCCAGAAGCCGCTTGCTGCATCCAGCGAGCAGAACCATAGGTAGCGCTCGAGATCTGTTAACAGGTCGTCGACTAGCGGCATTGCATACTCCATGATCGCGGTGATAGCATTTACCATCTTGTAATCAATGCAGAGCCGGATGTCCAGCCCGTTCTTTTTCATCACAATCACGATCGGTGATGCCCATGGACTGTCTGAAAAGACGATCAGTCCCGCACGCAATAAAGCGCGCAGCAGCTCGTACAGCTTGCCGAGAAATCGTAGCGGCACGCTGTTTAATTGGAGCGTGCCCCTGTGTGTCGATATCGCATACCGCGCCGTAGGCTGGCGGCGGCAGTGCGTTACCACTAGCAATCAGGATGTGCTCGTGGTTCTTTAGCGTCGCAACCAGACGCTCTCGGCGTTCAGTCGACGGCTCAGGATCAGCAACATTAGGCGCAGTGTAGTCAATTGTCGTGTTGATCTCTTCGGTCAGATCCGGCAGGAATGCCAGCTCCTTCGCGTAGTCGTCCAAGCCAATGTTGTTAGCTGGGTGTTCGTAGAAATCATTTCTCGTATCCTCCGTTGCTTCGTTTCCTTCGGTCGTTAACACTCGAGCAACCGAGATGTATGTTCCGTCCAACGCCGCTACGGATTCTTCCCTTGACTCAACATTGGCATCCGCTTTGATTTCAACAGTCGGTACTTGGTCCATCTCCTTCCCATCCTGGTTTCCCATTTCTGGGCCATCTGCCGAGTCGTCGTTCGCAATATTGAATGCGTGGACCGCCAACATATTGGGTTGTTGACTTTTGTTCCGCTCCTCGTTCTGCCGCTGTCTTGACATTTCGGAATTCGCACCAATCTTGCAATGAATACTCGATGCCGTACTCAACACCTTCTGCGCGATGCCTGCATCCTCTGGATCAACCACCGATGTCTCGTTCGCAGATTTGGTGACACACAAGGCCGGGACAGCTTCGTCAAAACGGGTGACTCCATTTAATTCAGTGCTGTTGCTTGTCGCTTCCGTGGTCACCCCTGACTGGACACTAACACTCGTTGGCGTATGTACCACGTTTACCGGCCTCAGTAGTTCGTTTGTACGCACTACCGAGGCTTCGTTCGCGTTATTGCTTCCGCCATGGGTGGTCATGTACGTGTCCAAAGGTTCTGCGAAAGGCTGACCGTCGGCCGAATCCCCGGCTGTCACCCCAGACGCCAGACAGGCTTCCACTCGTTCACATTCTTCCAGGATCAGTGCCCAGCGCTCTGCACATGTCAGACGATCACTAGAATCCACTAGCGAGTCTTGTAGAGGTCGTGCTAGCCCCCACTGGGGTCTGGGTAGTCTGGTCGATCAACCGCCGAAGGCTGAGTTGCAAGCCATTGTTCGTAGATTTCGCATTCACGCTGAAAGAGCTCGCTGTCTCTGCAACCTTCGTAGGCCAACACTTGCCAGTCTTGGTACTTCTTGGACTCCAGACGCACATAGCCGTCACCTCGTGGCAAATCCCCATCTGGAATCCACATCGCGATCGAATCGTGTGCTGGTAGGTACACAGTTCGATCAGACACGTTGGTCAATCGAATGCTCTGAGGCCGTCCGCGTCGAAACCTCGTCACTGACGGGATTAGCTTGTTCGTTCGACGAACCCACAGTACGTGTTCTTCCAGCCCGACTTGACGCTTCGCTAGTCGATATTCTCGCCACTCGTGCGCTTGAATGTCCAACCGCTCGGGTGGCCCGGCGTTAACATGGGAGCCGTATTCTTCGCTGTCGATCATGTTCTTGGTCTTTATCAGCGGGATTTGGACTTCGTGCGGTAATTGCGCCGCGCCGTGGAACAGGTCCAACCGGATCTTGGCTGGGATCATAAAGTCGGTCCCGAGTACCACGTCGACGCCTGCACTATGCGCCATTACCCACATCTCAAACTCGTACACCATCTCCCATCCGAGCGTAATCTTGACGCACGCTCGTCGCGTCGTAGACACCTTGCCTTCGTTAATTCCTTGAATGTCAATGCGGCGTCCGTGATCGGGTACATCTCGGAGCCGCAACTTCTTGGCAAAGGCGTCAGTAATCACACCAACGCTCGCTCCTGTGTCGAGGAGGATCCTCGTTCGCTGGTCGTTCACAGCGCCTTGCACCAGAGATCTCATTCTGATCCGTCGGTCGAATTTCTTGGCCGACCACCACCCCTGTCTCTCGCCAGGGTTCAACTTCATCATCTTGGAGTGACCCTTGGGCTCGTCTCGCGCTGCACTCGAAACCAAGCCGAGCGAACCCTCGCTGGTGCCCTCATCAGCATCAGCACACTCCATTATTTCTCCAACACCTCCACCGAGGATTCTACTCCTCTCCTTTTCATTTTCCGTCGCGTTCACACTTGTTACGTATTTATCAGGCCATTCACTCTGCCCCATGAAAGCAAAGATACACTCTGCTTCCATTGAAGGCTCGGTTAACTGTGGCAGCCCGATAGGGACCAACCCAGTTGTAGTTGGCGGGCTGCCTAGTTTAAATAACGTTCTTGAACGACGGCCTTGAGCTCTGGCGGGAGTTCCTCCTTCGTGCCTTTGGTGCGCACAAATTTGGCAAGGTCTTGGAAGTTGCGGAAAAGTTCGCATTGTCCAGCATCGTGGAGTTGTTTGCAGAACTTGCATCGCTTGTTACAGTAGTGGGCGGAGTGACTCATGCCACCGCACACCGCGCATGGTCCGTACTGTGGGCGTCGGTTGTCGCGGTTGAAGTCACGTCGACCGCGTTGGTCCTGATTGAACCCACGGTCACCTCCTCGGCGATCTTGATTGAAGCCATTCTCGCGATCAGGCGTGTTTCCACGCGGTTGACGGTTGTCTGAACGTGCGGAGGTGTCTTTAGCAGCTGCACGGCGCGCATTTTCGCTAGCAGCGGCGAGGTATCGGTCGTTTTCATCCAATGAGAAATCACCATCCGTATTATCGGGCTGAAAGTTGTTGTACTCATCTTGGACATCGTCGTAAGCGTTCGGATCTTCATTTGAATACTCGTTGCCCCCTTGAGCAGCTTCACGACCGTCTAATTCAGCTAGTAGGTCGTCCACCGTGGCTTCAATGAGTGTCACTCTTGGTTTGTTTCGGTTGTCATCGCGGCGACGGCCATCACGCCGGTTGTTGCGGGCGAATCCATCGTCGCGTCGCGTATCACGACTCTTGGAGTATCGGTACTCACTGTCACGCTTGGCCATCCTCTCCTTGCCCTTGAGAACATCTTCGATGATCTCTTCGAGCTCGTGAATGTCAGCGACTCGAGCGTGGTAGAGACTCTCCGCCAGCTTGTCATCATCGCATGTTGCCAGGAACTGCTGTACGTGTTCTTTCGCGTCGCGACCACTCTTCTCGAAGTGTAGACGGGCGGTCCGAGCATAGCCATTCAGCCTGTTTATGTAGTCGCACAGATGTTCATTACGTTCGCGCTTGGCGGAGTAGTAACGCGACAGTGCCGTCTGCGTGAACTGCGAGCAGTAATAGCGGATGAACGCATCGCTCAGCAGCTTCCGCTTGCGCTTCGTCTTCTTCGGAAGTTGACGGAACCAATGAATGGCTCCGTCCCGGAGACTTAGCTCAAATGGAATGCACCATTTATCGGCATCTGTGTGGGTTCCAGTCATTTCATAGACGAACCCACGGAGCCACTGCATACAGTTTTTGCGCTTGTTGCGAGAGCCTGAGAACGGCGTGATGCGATCCAGCGGTCGGTGCGAGGCCATTTCAATTCTCGGTGTTGGGTCCACGTCGTTCAGTGTCGCTAGCTCATTCATCTGACGCATCAACTCGAGTTGAGGATCTTCCTCGTCGAATGTACGCACCAAAATGTCATCGTCACTGGACGAACCATCGCTATCGACTTGACGACGTCCGGCACCACCTTTGGGAGCTCGCGCACCGCCTCGGCGACCGAACGAACCCTCGTTACTTGCGTAAATACGTTGCATACGGCTCTCCGAACGTGGCGTAACCATGTGCGAGTCTTGAAAGTGTGGTGTAGCGGGATCAGCCAAATCTGCGAGATTGCCGGATCCAGCTTACCAACTGCACCCAGACACCGACTAACGGAGGGGGTCCCCCGATGATCCGTGTTCTGCTGAACTTTCCTCACCTTGTGTACCCGTCGGTAGGGCGGGATCTTGCTCTCTCGGTAACTTCCGAAGAGTTCAAGTGGTGAAGCTTGAGCGTCTTGGCGAGACGTGGGGATGGGGTGGAGCAGCAGTGGAAAATCTTCACTCTGCGTCCGTGGATGGTTCCGTATCCTAAGC
This sequence comes from Phytophthora infestans T30-4, assembly GCF_000142945.1. Lineage (NCBI taxonomy): Eukaryota > Oomycota > Peronosporomycetes > Peronosporales > Peronosporaceae > Phytophthora > Phytophthora infestans. The sequence continues at coordinate 1,460 of NW_003303268.1, read as the reverse complement.
AAATATTCGAGCTTATGGATCCGGGGCCTAGATCGTGGATCTGGCCGTAGGGTTGCCTTGCGGATGTGTTCCCTTGCCTTTGTAGTTCCTTTGCGTCGTACTTGCCGCCTCCTGTGACGGGATCTTGAAAGTTGAGAGCCCCTAGGGTGTAACCGACCAAGTAGTAAATTCGGTTAACCTGTCGGATCTGCACAAGTAAAGGAAAGCTCACTAGGTTGTAGGATCTGGCCAATGTATTATCCAGTTATCACTACCAACACTAGATTCGCAATTCCCAACCTTCTCGGAGCTCGTACGGCCAATGTAGTTCCGGTTCTTGAGGGCAGGAAGGCACTTGCGTGTCACTGTGCAAATTGGAGTCTGTATTGATATTTAAGCCTATACCTGCCTGGATTTCTACCTTCTATGTCTTTCATCTGCTTAATCCCTTACCAGGCTCGGCTGCATGGTTCTTCTTCCCTTGATCCATCATCCCAGCTGTATTATCTTCAGATCCACCGGATCCATGACGTAATCATCATGGTCCCCTATTATGGGTACACTCATCCGGATCCAGGTCACTTGGATCCACTTCACTGTAAGTTTGCACTCGTCGTCGATCTGAGCTCTCCCATCATCCAACATCATCTCGCAACCGTCTGTGATCTCCATTGTCCCACGAAAGTTCGAGATCCACTGTATCCATCATCCCTATACCCTGGATCCAGGTCCCTCCAGGCGGGATCCTCCCTCCTTGGATCCGAACTCGGAAGTATGGGATCCGGGGTACCTCGCGGTGGATCTTGACTCTTCATTAGCCGTGGCTACTAGATCCACCTTCAGAGGGCACCGACCATCCTTCCTTCATAGGATCCACACTCGATCCACTCTTGTATAGTATATCCCATATCCATTTAAGTGAATCCAGGTAAGGGTGGATCCGAGGTAAGTATTGGTGGATCTTGCCTTCTCGTACATCGCTCATATCAGATCCATCGTCATTCCATACGGGGTGCTGCTCGCCATGGCTAATCCACCACAGGCAACTTGCATCCGTGCCAGCCAACCCAAATCCTCTCTAATCACTTGAAATTGTCACTGATTCGGGATAGTGACCCCGCGTCAGGCCCATTCTCTTATTTCTGAAAAAGCACTTCACCACACTGGGGTGAGGTGTAGTAACCTCCGCCGTCTTAACAAGACGTGACCTCGCTGAGGAAAGTTTCGAGAACGGAAATTTCTCATCTTTAGTGGGGGGGAGTGTAACGTGGGTTATATACTGTTGGAACACACAGGGTTACCAAAGTACCCGTAGAGTTTAATAAACCTCTAATTAAATAATGTTGGTAATTTTTTATATTGGTTTTTTTGTTACTTTGTTTATGATTTTATTTGTTTTACTATTTTTATTTATGTTTTAATTAAATTATATTTTTTATATTTTATTTTTTTTATTCTTATTTTTTTTTGTTTTTTATTAT
>NW_003303267.1:51284-54741 GCF_000142945.1 Phytophthora infestans T30-4 | reverse complement strand
ACAGGCGGAGGACAGGCAGGTAACCGCAGGACGACATCGGCGGAGAGCGTGGGCTGGTTGAAGCCGCTGGAGCGCATCACGATGCTGGAGAAGGCAGGCTACAGCGAGGAGCGTATCTTCCGCATGCTCATGGAGTCGTCCAGCATCGACCAGTCGCGACGGCTCTGTCTGCGTGTCGAGTGTGTGGCCTAAGTTGCATTTTGCACGTGCCGACGACGACCGAGGTAGCATGAAATGGAGTATCAACGATGGGGTGCCGGATACGATGGTGCTAAGCAAAGGGCGAAGACAGGATGGACATTTTTAACTTATAATAATGTAATCTATAGCAGCTTCATTGACTTGCTACGAAGCATTGCTCTCTACCTGCGAAGACACATTAGGGGGCTACGAGCTATGATAGTCATCACGAAGTCTTGGTCGGCGACAAGATAATGTGAAGAAAGCAGCCGAACTGGTGTCCAACAGGCTCACAAAACACAAGCAGCAGCTAAATCGCCTTTGTAAAATAGTAAATAGTTCTTCATTGTGATCCTTACTCTACTTGCTCCTGGCCTCATCAAAGCACCATAGCACGAGGCAGAAAGCCGCCCCCAACTCTCGTTCTTGCTCATGACAAGTCGATTTCCTTAGCGATACTGACTTCTCTTCATGCAGTAACTTGCCGCTGCATCGAGACGCAGAGCCTCCTAGACATGGCGATGTCGGAGCTCTCCATCATCATGCGGTAGATGCGCTCCTCGCTGCAGCCAGCCTTGGTCAACATCGTGATGCGCTCCAGCGGCTTCAGCCAACGCACTCTTCGAGCACGCTGCACGCGGGGCTTGCGCTGCTCATTCCGGTCCGCACTGCCCGCGTTCTCTTTCTCCTCGGTTGCAGCGCAGCCAGGGCGCGTAAGCGCAAGGTCCCCACAGCGTCGCACCTTGTCCAGCGTTGTGCTCCACACCTCCTGCGGCGTCCGGGCCAGGCCGATTGACGGGCCGCCACGGCGCGGGACGGCGCTGCCTCCCAGTGCTACGCCGAACTCATACACGGTCACGGTGGACCATTGCACGCTTTTCGGGGCTGTCTTCTTCATGGGCATTGTAGTCCTGTGCCTGTCGTCTAGGTGTTCTGGAAGCTTGCGGCGCCTTGTGTGTCTTTGGGGGCGGCCGGAAGCGATCGAGAATGGCAGAAACCCCAGCCGACCGGTTGTGCTCACTCTCTTTCCCTCGCGCCGCTCTCTTTCTCGCTCCTTTTGGGGCGACGGGTTCCAAACGGCGACACCATACTCAGACGCAAAGGTCGACGTCACTAAACGCCCGCCACCTGCCCCTGCCCCCTTCTGTCGACAACGGCGACCGTACTGGCTTGAGCCCGCTGCATACTTTAGCGCTGCTGAGCTGTTTGTTGCATCTCCACGTCCCAGCTCGCGCAGGATTGGCTGAAAAGGGGTTTTCCAACCCAAAATAGCCCCACTCAGAACACTATGAAGCGCCGGATGGGCAATGACGCGCGGAAGCGTCTGGGCGCATACGAGAAGCATGCAGAGATCGGGCGTGGCACTTACGGTACCGTGTATCTCGGATACCATGCCGAGTCTCGGGCACGTGTGGCCATTAAAAAGGTACTCGGGTCGCTGGATGCAGGGCGCCATGAGGCGGACATGCTCTTCAAGTGTCAAGGTGCCAAGCACGTAGTTCAGGTGCGTACAGTACAGCACTCTGGCGTCAAAACTGCGGGTAAAGCTGACAACTTTGTACCCATGTGGCGATTTATAGCTGCTTGAGGTCGTGGAGCGTCATGACAAGCTCTACCTGATACTGGAGCACATGGACAGCGACTTGGAGACGTTGATTGGCGCTACTGAGAGCGTGCCGGCACTGGAAGTAACACAAGTTAAGGCCTACTTGGAGATGCTTCTACTAGGCGTACACGAGCTTCATTCACGCGGCATCCTGCATCGCGACCTGAAGCCGAACAACCTGCTGCTCTCCAAGACACAGCACTGCGCCAAGATCACCGACTTTGGCATGGCGACAGTGATCGAGAAGGAGAGTGACATTGAGGACGGAGATACTGATGGAGACGACGCAGCGAGTGACAAGAAGAAGCCCAAGAGATCCATTCAAGTGGTGACCAGGGCATACCGGGCGCCTGAGCTTTTCTTTGGCGAGGAGAGGTATGGGTTCGAAGTGGACATGTGGTCTGTCGGCTGCATCTTTGCCGAGATGCTGCTGCGACGTCCACTGGCCGAAGGATCCTCGGACATCGACCAGCTGAGTAAGATCTTTGCCGCCTTGGGATCCCCGTCAGAGAACGGATGGGACGAAGCCAGTAAGTTGCCGTTTTTTCTCCGCTTTAAGGACACGAACCCGACGCCACTGGCCGAACAGTTCTCGATGTTGTCGCGTGCTGGCGTCGATCTGTTGTCTCGAATGCTGCAGCTAAACCCGAAGAAGCGTATCTCGGTGCGCGAGGCACTTGAGCACGAGTTTTTCAACGAGAAACCCGAGCCAGCAGCTCCGCTCGATCTGATTATCGTAGACGCCCCTGATCGTGTAGAACCTCCTGTTGTCGATGGCGCTGACGTCGTCGTTGCGTCAGACGCAAGTCATTCATTTATGATCAAAGGGCGACGACTTTTGTAGACGAAACCCAAAGAAGTGAGCTATAGCAAGTCAGTGTCACAAGCGAAGGATGCGTATTGCCGTTAAGCGACCCACACACAAAGGTCCAATCTCTAAATGCGACCGTAATAGACGCGCGCGTTCGCCTAAAGCGTTGATACTCGAACCAGTACGCGAGATATGCCGACGCTTATCCCTTCTTGATCTTGGTCTCGTTAAAAATCACGTGCTGTCGGACAATCGGGTCGTACTGCGGTAAAAGGAATTAATTAGCTAGCAAAACTTCATAATAGTCCTCAGGTTGAGCTGTACCTTGCGGAGCGAGAGCTTCCTAGTGACGTTGCGCGGGTTCTTTGTCGTGGTGTAGAAGAAGCTGTAAGCAAAAGAGGGTCAGCAGGCAATCTGATGTCTCGAGAGAGCTTGAAATTGAGCTTACCCAGTGCCTGCCGCACTCAGCATCTTGATCACCACATTTTTGGCTTTTCCCTGTGAGAAGTTGCATCGAAACACTCGGTCAGTTCCTTGCTGTTGATCACATTTTGTGCAGGGCGATTGCGCGGCGGGTTCAGGGTGCATTCGAGCGAAGGTGACGTCATTAAAACGAGTAATCGCAGCGTATCGTACAGATACCAACGGAGCCACTTTCCTGCACGCGTACGCTGCTGAGTCGAAGCATTTAGCACCGTACCTTGGCCATGATCGCTGGTCTGCTCTGCCAATGAGGACCACAGACTCTTAAGCAATTATTAGATTCCTTTACAATGGCAAACATTTTGTCAGCTCTTGTAAAGAGGTATTTGTTTTTGCTGTGATTGGCTCAGAAAAGATCTGATTCAATCTGAGTCCAC
>NW_003303267.1:42003-45998 GCF_000142945.1 Phytophthora infestans T30-4 | reverse complement strand
CCAGGCTGCTCCTCCCATGGAGGAAGAGGAGTTCTTTGAGATCGATTCCAACGCGTACTACCAGATCCAGTGGACGGATGGGCCGTTCGGCTTTACTGTGCGCGAAGCGCAGTCGAAACAGGGATCTGTAGTCCTCATTACCAAACGCACCGGCAAGAGCACGTGTGCTGGTCTACGGCGTGTGGCCGTGGGCGATATCCTCATCAAGATCGGGGACAAGGACGTCCGTCAGCTGGGCTTCGAGCGATCGACCATGCACTTACGCAACGTTCCCAAGCCAGTGGTGCTGACGTTCCAAGCCATCGATTAGCAAGAAGTAGAAAGAGAGTCGCCAAGGGCAGCGCGTAGAAGACACTGCACATATTTGTTGAAGTTGACATTGTCATTCGCTATCAAAATATGGCTACACTCTGCCAACTTTTCGAGTAATCGGTTTTGACAGGATTGTTTTGTGCATTTTCATGATATTTTTAGGCCCTCCCAAGGCGATTGTCTCGTAGACGCACTCGTCGGTCCTCGCACTCTTGGTAGCCTAGTTAACGGCACGTCTAGGACCACTCAGTGTAAATTTCGCGCAGACGACATGACCGACCAAGTCCCTGCCGGTTTCAATGAAAAGTACCGCATTGGCCGTGTCATTGGCGAAGGTGTTGTGGCACATTTTGCCACATGTCCAATATCTTTAAAGCTTAACTGCGTTCTTGCCACATCAACAGGCAACTTTTCCGTTGTGAAGGAGTGCACCGACCGGAAGACAGGGGAGCGGTTTGCTGTCAAGTGTATCAACAAGGCGGCACTGAATCCAAAGGACCGCAGCAACTTGGAGCAGGAGATCGAGATCCTCAAAGACGTACGCGCGTGGTTTTAAGTTGCCGAAGATTTTTTAACAGTACTAACTTTTATTTTGCCTTTTTACCAGCTGAAGCATCCAAACATTATCAAGTTGTGCGACGTGTTTGACGGCGACGGCCCCATGTGCTTCTTGGTGATGGAGTACGCCGAAGGTGGAGAGCTCTTCGATCGCATCATCGCCAAGGAATACTACACCGAAGGAGAAGCAAAAAAAGTCATGAAAGTCGTGGCAAAAGTGCTGCGATACTGCCACGCCAAAGGTGTGACCCACCGCGACCTGAAACCTGAAAACCTGCTGTACGCGGATGAGACTGACAGCGCCGTGATCAAAATTGCCGATTTCGGGTTTGCCAAACTCGTCACAGAGGAGACAAACATGTCCACGATGTGCGGTACACCAGGTTACTACGCACCGGAGATCGTCCGCAAGTTGCCGTACGACAGCAAGTGCGACATCTGGAGTCTCGGGGTCATCGCCTACATTCTGTTGTGTGGTTTCCCTCCGTTCTACGATGAGAATCAAGTTGAGGAGATGCGAAAAGTGGGTTTTCTCTGATGCAATTTGCAACGACCTGATACAATAAAAAGACTGACGGGAATGTGTGTTTTGGACAGATTCTCAACGGCGACTTCGAGTTTGTGGCGCCGTATTTCGACGGCGTCTCGCAGCAGGCGAAGGACCTGATTTGCAAGATGCTCGTGGTCCAGCCGTCGAAACGTTTGACGGCTCAGGAAGTGCTGGATCACCCGTGGTTTAATGACATTAAGGAAGAGGATGACGATGCTCCAGTGCTATCAGTGGGCAAGAACTTGAAAGAGGCTAGGCGCCTGACTGCACGCAGTAAATTTCGTGCCGGTGTGGGTGCAGTCCTGGCCGTGACCAAGACGCAACGACTGCTCAAGGCAGCTCGCAGCCCGCCGACGTAGAAGCAAACACTAATGAAAAGAACCTGATGCTGTTCTTAACGCAATACAGCACTTGGACTCTTGAACCTAGGCGTCTAAAATATCTATAATAAATTGGGCCATTCAAAGTTATTATGTGCGCTTGGATTTAAATGTGGGGCGACTCGCAAAATGTTTTACGCTAGAATCCTGCGTAAGTACTACTGAACTATTGGTGCAGTACCACTTACACCGTTTACGTGACCGTCACGTGAGACTCTCACCGATTGCTCAAGAAAATGCGCATGTCTTTAAAAATGCATATTGATGCAACGCAACCGACGACGACGATGACGGGCACAATCTAGGTCAGGGCCTGACATAAGCTGTGCCCGTCATCGTCGGCACTTGTCGTCAGCTGCGTTGTATTTTCTAAACAAAGAAAAAAAAGCTTACTCATCGACGACTTTGTGATCGAAAAAAAAATCTGTGGGCCATTTTCTATTTTTTTTAAGAATGTCAATTATTTCTTGAAAAACAAGTGATAATTTCTAATTATTTTGTGCCGTAATGGAAGATCAGTATAGTATCTGAAAACATTGAATTCTTATAGTTGGTCTCTTCTTCATGTAGAATACATTATTTAGATCGTACGAGAGTAAACGCATGACCAATTGTTTCAGTACTCTCGTTTCAACTCGTAACGAGATAGTTGTGACAAGGACGGTTGTTAGAATAGTTAATTTTTAGTATGTAGTTGCGCTAGCAAACAAACAATAAAATGGTACAGTTCCAGAAGAAACCTTATTTTACCACGAGTACAGTCTCAGCATCAGGACGAACAGGATCATTGTGATACAAATTCCGCTCCCTGTCTGGTAACGACTCACGTTTTCTGTGGGAGGATAAAATTAAAAAACGAAATTTCAGTTTGTGTAAGACAAAGGCCAATTTGTGTCATTTAAGTTTGTAGAATAACGCAAGGCTTGAAATAACAAGTATCTAGAGTAAATCTGAATAAATGACGGATAGATTACCGATCGATATTCCCTGGACGAAGAAATTCTTATTCGAAGCCTGACTTATTCCAGCAAATAAAGTCCTCTTTTAATAAAAGCAGTTTCAGCAAGCGCGTTTCTTTTAAGTTACTTTCAATGAAAATAAGGTTTAACAAATAAAAAAATGATCGATTCGATAAGTGGAAGCGGAGTTTATTTTACTTACAGTTATAGTTGGTTTTAGAGAGCTTTTTTAATTAATTTTGCTGAGCGTCAAGCAAAAAGGATACTTACCAACGTCTTAGAGCCAATTAAATTGCGTACTTAGTCGGAGCTGTGACATTTGGTGTAAACTTCCATCGAAAAAACTGTAAAACTACCCTATTTCAATTGCTTTTAACAAAGGCTTTAAAATAACACTTATATCTCAGAAATTAAAAGAATATTGAGCTCACAACACTCCTATATGCATCGTCATTTGGACCCGCGAATCAAGATAGTCTTTTTGGGCGACCACAACTTCTTCAGTTTTAAGCCTTCCTTAGCTTAAAAGTGCTTAAGCGATAGAGGAGACGCCCCGCTTTCGGTTAGAGTGCTTAAATCGCGATTCGTCGTAAGTATCATTTTGAATGACGCCGTCTATTTTAAAAATTATTTGTTACCTCGAGCTCCCTAAGCTCAAGATCCATAGTTTTTCCCCTTGTAATGCTCAGTCCCATCCCGTTAATAATTAATCATACTCATATACTCATGGCATTGCTGCTCGCGGTAGCAACAATAAATGGTAATATCGAGCACTTCATAAGCTGACACAGATTCTCTATTTGTCTCGTTCCCACCACTACACTCAGCAACAACAGAAACTGGTTCTTCAATGGCATCAAGCGTTTCCTCAGGGGCTAAACACTTACCGCTATTTCACCCTGGTCGGTTCCTTGACACTTCTTTGAGCGGTGTTGTCATTGTTCGGGGCGCTTACAGTAGCTGCCGCACTCATCTTGACACTCACTTGTACAAGACTGTCGCTTTTAAGAGCTCCGACGCCGAATTTTTTGGTGGCTGTCGAAAACCTAGCTGCGGAGACCACCTTGGTGCTACCGATACGGCTCTTCAAGTTGCTGATCTTCTTGGTCACCGCATCTTTCGATTTACTGACAAACGTGCCACTTTTGGTAAGTACGTTCAGCTGGCACGGACGACCGATACTCGCTTGGCAGTCACCAGCAGCACTTGGGATGAAAATGCTTCCTTTCGGATCAG
>NW_003303267.1:38567-40350 GCF_000142945.1 Phytophthora infestans T30-4 | reverse complement strand
GTAATCTTCGGATACCGCAGTATCAGACCCAAATCAGGGTGCCCAAACCGATCATGCGATGGATTCCGGTGGTCGTCTGTGTGAGTACGCCACACTAAACTGTAGAAAGGACCTGGGGTCCTTGTCGCTTACACAGCGTACTGATTGAGAAAGTATGGCCTCGTACACATCACCGCCCGTACACTCCTTGCGTGTCTGCTTCACTATAGAGACGGCAGGTGCGCATGGAATGATAGTGAGCGTGGCGTCGTCGGCAGCATGGCGGCGCTTGATCCCGTCGTACACCTCTTGCCAGACAACTGGTGGAGGGGTAGCCATGTTGCTGACGCTGCGTCGCTGTAGCTCTAGGCGCATTTCGCTGCGCACATCAATGACTTGTGGCACCGCCTCGTCGCACGTATGTAGAACCCCGTCTGCTACAACTGCACCTGATCGGACAGTTAGCTTAGCCTTGCATCCTTTGCGGAACCGCTTGCAGACGTAGTAAACCGTGCTTGTTTCAGGACACGAGCGCTTGATGCAGAAGGAGTAGCCGCGATGGTCCATGGTGCTTAGCTGCCGTGGTGGAGATTGATAAATGGCTGGTAGTGTGCCTTAGGACAGTAAGTAACGCTAATGTGTGTATTAAGTAACGCTTATGTAATTTTAAGTAGAAGGTCCAGAAGAAAGTTAATATTTGAGTTTTAGGACAATATGGAGGACACAAATTATAATATTCTGTAGCGAAGGATTAGTCGCTTTTTAGGACACATCTCCAAAATCTCCCTGTAAAATTTAGGACAAATAGGACACTTTAGGACGTGTCTTAGGACGCATTATCCTACACCCTTGGTAGTGCCATCGAAGTCTGAATTACTGATCGTAACCCCAGTGGAGCCGGAGAAGTTGATGACCACCATCTGACGGCCGACACTGGAGACCTTCACGTGGTCGATCCAAATACCTTTCGGTGCGGTGTTACCATTTCCTCTGATGGTGATAGCGTCACCGCCCCACACCACGTGCGGATTCAAGTTGGTGATGTGGATGTTCTGGACGATGACGTTGCTGCCTGTGACCATGATCCCCTTGCCGTTCAGGACACCCTTGGTACCCTCGCCCACCAGAGTCTTGTTACTGCCAATAATGAGAGGGGTGATGGCTGCCTTGTCGTACGTCACATTAACAGTAGAGCCGTCACACTTGCTGAAGCTTGGCTGGATGGCGTCTTGCCCTTGAAAGCCGTTCTTTTTGTCGATGCAGTCGAGGTTGTTCTTGGGGCGACACCCTTTCTCCGTAGTTGATCCCTCAGTCTTAATAAAGTTGAATTGTTGTTTCAGAACGACGACGCGAGGTAGATTGTCGCCAAGATACGAAGCGAGTTCTTTGATTGTTGTGGGATACACAGGTTTACCATTGCCACCACCCGTAGTTCCGGTTGCGAAGCCTGGAGGCGTGCCCGTAACGGCAGATGCAGCATGGGTGAAGCAGTTTTGCGTTAACGCGACAGCGAAAACCACGAAGAAAAGTATGGAGGCGTGTCGGGGAATGTACGGCATTGCGAGTCAGCTAAAGCGCGGAGTTGTGTTTGTTGGCGACCAAGCGAAACTGAAAGTGAGTCAGACTCAAGTGCAGCTACAAGTCTGCACCAAGATGAAGATTATACTGACACTTGTAGCAGTATATCGTGATCTGGTAAACAGTGTGCTTTATCAAACTAAAATCTTACGATCGCATCCCAAATCTAACGGCTGACGGAGCATCAGGACTGGCACCTCTGCCGAGGCAATATGTTGTCCATATC
>NW_003303267.1:7701-8588 GCF_000142945.1 Phytophthora infestans T30-4 | reverse complement strand
CTGCTTATGCGGAAGTTGCCGAGCCTGAACAAGGTGGTTTCATTGAGGTAAAGCTGCACTAATTCTGTTACTCGTATGTTGCGATAAAACTAGTATTATTTGAGTATTTCCTAAAATCTTGTTAATGGTAGGGAAAGCACTTATTTTCGGCCAGTTCTTCGCGGCGACGAGGTGGGGCTCAACCTTCCTAATGATCGACGGCTACTTTGCCGCCCTTGACACCGACGACGACGCGTCGTCGTTGATTCCAATGCGTCGCCAGGCAATGCGTCTTCGAGATCTTCTCTGCGAGCTTCGAGACTTCCGGTCCGTCACGATGAAGCTGCAAGAGGAAAGGTGACGCTTCTCGATGATCGGACATTATTATGCGCTCATCGAGAAGTACCCTGACACCGACACGTATCCTGCCGCTGATGCAGCTATGGTGAAGGACCCTGCATGAAAAGAAGCGTACGTGTTGACGCCGGTGGGAAGAGGTTGTGAGCTGATCGAGGACCTAGAATTCATGCTGCATTCATTCGAGACGACGCCGGCAATTGACAGCTTCCGCCAAGCGGCGGATGTAACCAATAAGGGGACAAGGCTTCGCCGTCTTGGCTGCGAGGAAGAAGCCGAGGACAACGCGGAACGAGTTTGCTGGAGTAAATTACATTCCTACCACCTCCAAAGCAGGCGAAAGGTTGTTTAGTACCGCTAAGCATTCACAATCGAATCACGGCCAGAGAATACTGCCCATGCATCTTGAGACTGAGCTTTTACTCAGGCTCAATAGGTGGTTTTGGAGCGCAGCTACCGTTGTCAAGGTTATTCACAAGAGTAGTAGCTGCCAGCATGAGACCTACAAGGTAATTACAAAACACTTGTGATAATACCAATGCTTTTTACTG
>NW_003303267.1:2504-6967 GCF_000142945.1 Phytophthora infestans T30-4 | reverse complement strand
TCTAGTGATGACGCTTTGGACGACGAGGCCATGAAAGAGCCCAAGTGGATTTGTTTTGGAGACAACTTGTCCACTGCCAAGGGTTTGGCTCAGTTAGACCGGACGCAGGTAGTAGATCTTCGCTTACGTGATATTGAGTGTAGCATGATAGAAGTACTATTACCTATTTGGAAGTGGTAATATAAGAATATCATTTACTACAGGTTGTTCTGTGAATCCCACACGCATGACGTGGTTGTGAGCAATTAATGCGAGTCACCTTCCAGCTTCCGTCAACTCCGTTGACATTGATAGCAAACGGGCACTCAATTTCGTCATAGGAGGTGTTCTTGTCGAAGAATTGCTGACCATCAGAGGTCGGAAAATACATTACTGTATTGTATTGATGGCAAAGTTTTGCCGCAATAAAAATTCCAATATGAGCACTCCCAATAATTAAAATTGCCGCAATTTAAATATATTGGAGCAATATCTAGCTATGTCTTGCCCTTCCGTGTACTCTTGCACCAGCCATGATCCCCGTGAGTATGCTGGCCCGATAGTCGACTGGCCAAGCCACGCCAAGCTTCTCATCATTAAAAGTCGCTATCATGTTCTGTGGTAGGTCTGACGACGGCTGCCAGGTTAGTTCTTGAAACCCCACCCAAGAAACTAAAAAGTAGTCTTGCCCGTCTTGACTAGTTTTCTTAGCGTATATACTATCAGCAACATATAAGGCGGGGCCATCATCGAATTTTGAAGTTTCATCTTCTGAGTCCGTGTTATTCTGAAGAGCCTCCATGTTTCATCTTTTACTGTCGTTTGATGCTAGCAAGTGCGAGGAGTTGCTTGTTTCGTTTGCTTTTACGTAACCGGGAAGTCTGGAAATGTAGCTGCTGCTTCACAAGTGCACTATACCAGGCAGCGGCTGAACCTACAATTCTTATCTAGAGGACGACACAACACTTAATGATATGTGGTGATTTTTCTCGACAAGATAGCGAGTCAAGAATAGTTTTCTTGACTGAGCATCTTGTTAGAATATTTGTTTCTAAGTAATTCATCGGAATGATGTAGCAACTAATAATTTGTGCTATTAGTTGAGACTAGAGTACCCTGTCCCTCCAGTTTGTTTCCGCTCGTTGCCGCAAATATTGCAGCGAAACAGCCCTTGACCTAGTATTGTGAAGAAGTAGGCGGCGATTTGCTTGTTTAGGACCATCGTAGTTCAAAAATAAAGTGAAGTTTGAGTTGTGGCTCGCGTATCGTAGCTTACCAAGACACTCTCGTAGCCACCGGTTTCAGGTTGGTGTGGAGATAGTGTGATGAACAACGAAAATGATGTCATAAGATCTGATTGGTGATGCCATATCGAAACAATTAAACGGTTCCTACCAGGGAGCCTTTTGCCATATTTATTGTCAATAATTGGTCCAATACCATATTGTATTGATAAGCTCAACTACCAATAATACATATTTATATTGCAAAACCAATAATTTATTGAATCGCAATTATTATTTCCGACCTCTGAGTCGAACCCTCGGTGTTGGTGAAGTCGAACTCGTGGCTCAGAACGACGACGCGAGGTTCATTGTCGCCAAGATACGAAGCGAGCTCAGAGGCAGTGGTAGGATAGACAGCCGTCGCGTTGCCGCCGCCCGTTGTCCCAATTGCGAAACCGGGAGGTGTGCCAGTGACGCTTGAGGCTTGGATGATGGCGTTACGCGTCAACACGAATGCGAAACCCAGGGCGATGAATTGTAGCGAATTGAGCGGCATTGGTCGAGCAGAACAGGCTTGCAAGCTAAATCGAAAGTGAGTCAGTCAAGTGCTGGTGAACTACAACCCTACGTCAAATGGTGGCAATGTACACACCTTATCAACGACACTCAATTGTTCTAGTTCCTGTAAACAACGCAAGCGTGCAATGACATGAAACTCTTGCGACCGCATCTCAAATCTAGCGGCTGGCAGCCTTTATTTAATACATGTAACAGCTTAAGTACCGATGCATTGCAATGAATCCTTACAAAAAAGACTACTGTACAGGTACAGTACTGTATCGATCCGGATTACACATTCGGCCTTTGCCAGATGTTGGCTAGATGAATGGGTCCTAGTAGGACTCCTACAACTTTAAGGACCCTTGTAGGCTACAAGAACTTGCCCCCATCTGGAAAAGTAGAATTCTTTTGTGAGTGAAATGGAAGGCTCGCGGAAATGTTATCCAGTTCCTTTCGAGTTTGTGTATCATAAAAGCTTTCATTGAACCGCTATGAAGCTTATTTTAATTGCGAAATTCCAGGAGTTTATATTTGTGCTTTTTATCAAAATTAAAAATGGTTTAAAACAAGAAAAAAACTTTGATTTGAAAAGTAGCCGCGTCTATTACAGTATTATTGTAGGATAAGTATATTCCTGACGGAGACCCTAACCCTACTGTAAGCAAAAAAATCCACAGCCAATCGCTGGACAATATGTACTTTTATTTGCTCAAACCACCCAATAACCGCTATTAAGGGGTAGGGGTAGATAAAACCAGCTTATTTCCAGAATTGTCCCGCTTTCTCAAAATTTCGAGGTAAGACGCCTTAGTAAAATCAAGTTAAATCATGTATTATCGCGTAAAAGGCGTCTATACCAGAGAAAAATTCCATGCGGTTGAAGAGTAAATATAGACTAAAAATTCACGATGAGGTGCCATGCAACCGACCAGTTTGTATTACGCGCGGGATTCACACTGCGAGAGGCAATGAGAAGAGCTTCGCGAGGTCTGGACACCCCTGCTGGTACATTAGGGCAAGAGATTGCGGCGGAGAAGATGTTTGAGGAGTTCCTGACTTCAATAGGATTATGGAAAGTCGATTTAGATGACATACATAAAGCTCATAGAGAAGTAGCTAGTCTCCCGACCCAGAGCTTGTACTCATTGCTAACAGCTTTTTTGATTTACATACAGACGAAGAAAAGCAACAAGGCGAGAGCGGATGGACTACTATAAAAATCGACAGCGCTAGGGTATTTTTCACAAGTTGTGAGCATGCTTCGCGAGCGCTACACCAACTCTCTTGGTGACTCTAAGAGAATTGCCAAGATTCGGGACAAAATGGCTAGTTACGTAGAAGAGAGGAGTTTGCGCGCAAATGTGCAAACCAAAGACGCTCCTGGGTGTAACGTGGATGATCTAAGTGTAGTCGTTGGGTATCTAATTGCGAAAGCTGACGTGGCTACCGGTTTGAAGTCTGTACATGATGCGGCTCTATTGACTATGATGTGGCATACATTTGGGAGAGCGGTCGATACCTGCTTTGCACGTAAACAACAGCTCTGCAGATTCAGCTTCTGGAGAGCTTTTTCTAACACTGTGCCGAGGATCCAAAACTTATGTGTTTCAGAGGCTTCTAATATTATAAGTTCGCGTTGAGAGATGGCCAGCAGTATATGTCTCCACACATCGGGGATGGGGGATGCTTTTTATCTGCTACGACGAACCCTCCGAGTATTTGTTTCCGCTGGCACCTAATTTCGCAGAGTCCGACCTTCCTGGTAATAAACCGTATTCACAAGAGGAAGCTGTTTTGTACTGTGCTCAACTATTAGAAGACGATAACAGCACGTCAGAGCCGCTCCAAAAGCAAGAGAGGAAGAGACCAAATATCGCAAGTTATATTATCGAGGTCATTAGAGATTCGTTGAAGGCGATGCCTCCTGCTCTCAGCCAAACGGTGACGCCGAATATGACCAGCCACTCCATTCGCCGTGGAGCCGCTGCGTACGCCAATGCGCCGCCGAAGCTGTCCATTCAGTGGATTTCTACTCGCGGGGCTTGGCTGTTGGAGTCACTAACCAAGGCGTTTGCCTACATTGGAACGACCACAAAGGAGGATCAGAGCGTAGCCAAAGTGCTAGCGGGGTACCAAGCTCCAGACCTACCTGTGGTAACGCCGACAATTCGTGACCTGCAGCAGCGTTTGACGGTACTGGAGTTTGGTCAGCTTGTGACCCTTCGAGACGAGCTGTACCGCCATGTACTTGGTTTCCAGGACGCTCGATTTAATCTCGTATTGGACGTCGTTGATTGCACGTTTGCATCGCTGCTAATGCACATGGATGAGGTTCGCATCGACATCGAAAGCACCACCAGCACCTTGGCCCCGTCGCGCTACATGTACGAGCTGCATCGCGGTATCGCCTCTTCCAACGCTCGTCTTGGCTCCTGCATCACGATACGAACATGCTGTGAGTGGGGGGGGGGGGTACCTGAGAGCTCACTGGAAGACGGGCAACCACGTGCAGCTTAGCAATGCTGGCGCTGGTAACGACACGCTACTATCATCCATTCTTAACAACATGTTAGCCCAAGCTTGTGAACATCAGCGAGCGACTTGGTCGCCTTGAAGACTCGCAAGCTCAGATGCAGAGCCAGGCCTTAGGGAGTACTCAGACGCATCAGCAGTCACTACAGCTGCCTACTGCTGTTG
>NW_003303267.1:0-2404 GCF_000142945.1 Phytophthora infestans T30-4 | reverse complement strand
CCACACCCCCATACCCACTAGTGAAACATATAAATTTTAGCTGGGCTCCAAGCCTACCTGCGGAGCAAACGCAAAAGTGAACATGCGAAGGTACGTTTCAGACGCCTAATCGAGTTCCCAGAGGGGGCCTGCACAGGTAGACGTCGCAGCTAACAGAGGACTGGTAAGCCAGTAACCGAGGAGGTTGGACTCAAGCTGGATACAGACGAGGACCAGAGTCATTTCGACTTCGACCAAATAAACCAACTCGCAAAGCTTCGTCCCTTCGAAGAAGCTGGCGCCTGCTGCGTACGTCGCACCCTGAAGCGTATCGCTCGCTTGGAGCACAGTATCTTGTCTTGAAATCCAGTGGTTCCCTCGTAGATGCCTGCACACCTCCATCACATCTGTGGGCAGCAGTTGACTTGGATTGACAAGCCGTTGGGTAGCAGCTAACTTGGATTGACAAGCCGTTGGGCAGCACAGTACAGCAAACATAAGCACGAGCAACTAGCACTCACCAGCATTAACACCATTTAACGGCAGTACACCACGGTAGATAGTTCAGCAATCAGTACAGCCTACATTACAAAGCATAATCACACACAATGCACACAGCATGTTACAGCACACAGTACACAACATAGCAGCACACGCACAGCACAACACAACACTGCAGCATACGCACAACACACAGCACAGCACGCCCAATCCAGCAATACACGAGCAATTGCTCATCACAGCATGTACATACATATACCGCATCACACGCGTCGCTCCATAGCACACAACACAGCACCAGCTATTGCAAACTCACCACAGAGTACAACACAAACACAATCCACGCAGCAAAGCTTACAACTATCTGCCCCCGGCTGGATTCGAACCAGCGGCCTGGAGACGTAGTCTCCCGCTCTACCGCTGAGCTACGGGGGCGTTGGGGTCGGAGAAGGCACGCACCGTGGTCTGGAGTTGGAGCTGTGGCTGGAGGCTTGAGGGGTACGCCTTAAAATCACTGAATGAACAGCGAAGAAGTCTGTCGCAAGGTAGCCACCTATTTGTAATTTATTGAATTGTCATTTAAGCCTATCCACTGTCATCCGGAAAAAATAATCCGACCGTGATTGGCTGAATTCCACCCGGCATGACTCAGTCATTCCGTATGGCGACCATCCGGACTGGTGTCCGGAATCTGCCATTTACTGAAATAGGGTAATGTGTTGTAACACCACATTACTAAGTGCTCGAAATAATAAAAGTATTGGAAATCCAATACAATACTTCCAAAATAGCTTATTTTTTCTAAATCGACATTTTCCATCAATACTTTATTTTATCGGCTTAAGCCGGTTATATATATCCTACTTTTTACAAATCACCTTTTTACGGTGTCTTCCAATTTCGTTCGTAACTGCCAATGTGTCGTATATACGCCAAAAGCTGTCTGTCACATCGGGTCGCAACCACCAGCACGACCTAGCATCTGTGAACTCTCACTTTTGAAGTAACCATGACCCTGGCATTCTCGTTTGAAATCAAGCAAATTTGCAGCTACTTTTTCAAGCCACTTCTCGACGACCCGGATGAGCCTACCCATCACTATCGCAGTCATAGTGGCAATATTCGCAGGCAAAACGTCAAGACTGGCTACTCAAATCTTATTAGCCACGCTCTAAAACAGCACCCAGACTACCTCACCACCATGACGACCAGCGGCGTCAACTTAGAAATGCTTGCTACGTTTATCGACCATAAGAGCCAAAGTCATTTACTTCTGGCTTGACTTAACTGTGCAATGCAGCTTCCATGTCTCTTTTTGTAAGGATCGTTCTATCAACAAGTACAAGTCGTTGAAGAGGATTTCAAAAACGCTGCTCAAATACGCTGTTTTGGTGACAAGGTTCCAACCGCGATCAGCGACTTCATTCCTCCAACTTTCGGCATTATGCTGGTCGAATGCACTTTCTTGTCGGGGCTTTGTGCTGCGGTCTTCGGCGTGTTTGGTCACGACGAACGCTCCGAGAAAGTTCTTCTTGCGATTTCTCGAATTGTGGACGAAGAGGCAGTTGATCAGACTGCTGCAAGCCATGTCGCGTTTCTGCGAGGGATATTGCCCTTTTTGAAGCGCAACCTGGCTAGCATAGCTTATCTCGTGGGTGACAACTGCTCCGTTAACGCAAAGTTTGCCGATTTGCTGCAGGTGCCTGTGCCAGCCACCGACTGAACTTGGCGGTAAATTGTTACCTTTCCGACTTCGAGCCTCTACTGGACCAGCTTCAACTGCTTATGCGGAAGTTGCCGAGCCTGAACAAGGTGGTTTCATTGAGGTAAAGCTGCACTAATTCTGTTACTCGTATGTTGCGATAAAACTAGTATTATTTGAGTATTTCCTAAAATCTTGTTAATGGTAGGGAAAGCACTTATT
>NW_003303266.1:47835-50389 GCF_000142945.1 Phytophthora infestans T30-4 | reverse complement strand
GGTCAGCACGAAGCATCTGCTCGAGCGGCACCCCGACGAGTTCGAGACGATGTGGCAGCAGACGCCGTTCGGGAGGCGCAGAAGAAGACTATCAAGGACCAACAGCGCCAGCAACAGCTGCAACCAGGACAACAGACCAGGACGCTGCAGCAGCAACAGCCTTCGGAGTCGGAGGCGGGAAAAGGAGGCAACCCCGATGGAGATGTAAGCTGTAGATGTGATTTTTGTTTTTTTTCTACGAGTCATTAACGTTACCTACGTCAAATGTTCTTGCACTGATTTCGCTTTTCGTCTTCCAACTTAAGCTGGTCGAGACAGATAAACCTGTAAGGAAGCGAGCTTTGAATTTACGAAGTTTACTGGTGGGATATACGTTTGTAAGAGAAATAAAGCAACCTCATAAAAATCTACGATCTGGATTTGGTTA
This sequence comes from Phytophthora infestans T30-4, assembly GCF_000142945.1. NCBI lineage: Eukaryota > Oomycota > Peronosporomycetes > Peronosporales > Peronosporaceae > Phytophthora > Phytophthora infestans. Next base: position 49,962 of record NW_003303266.1, on the reverse strand, counting down.
CGATAAATTTCCTGGTCATGAGGCATTCAGGCTATGTTCCAAAAGGCTGGTACGCTTGGTTTCCAAACTTCCAGCTTGCTAAACTTGATGATACCCACGCGAAACTGCATCTACTTTATGGATCATGCATCGAGCCAAAGACAAACCAAGTTTGTATTTTTTGTCTCCATTACTATCCTGTTCGAATACTTCGCTCCTGGTCGAGTAAATGTTCCCACGTGTAAAAGAGCCCCCAACAAAGGTAGCCTATGATAAGAACATTGTTACGAAACATATCATTTAGAGAACGGCTACTCTTACCGAATTGACCGCTACGTCCTTACGAATAGCACAGACTGTAATGGTACCAGATTTTACAGCAACTTCGCTAATACATTCAATTCGATGCTCTTCTTATCCACTACCGATAGCTTTCCGCCACTTCATCGTTGCTTGAAATTCGCTGATTTGGCAAGCCCTTCTAGAATGAGCATCGCTTCTAGAATGCAGTCGCATCTGACAATCGCACATCTAGATTTTGAGAGTAGGCAAAAATAGTGCTCGGCCGATAAAAATTTCTATTGGCCGAGCACTATTTTATGTGTTGTTTTGCTGCTGCTCCGCCAAATTTATTAATTCTAGCTGGTCATAGATTTCTACCGAATATTCTGACCACTTCTAAAATTTTCGAGACCCTTTTTTATCGGCTACGTTGAAGTTGAAGTCCGCTAACTCCGACTGCGTTACCACGTCATTTCTGAATTTGCCATCTACTGCTTACAGCGTGCAAACAAGCAACCAAACGTCAAAACCAAGGCTAACCAAGCCACCGTATACCGCTCAACTACACTACCAACCCGAACTATACCAACTCTCCAGCCATGTTCAGCACGTGGGATCTCGTCCGACCATGATAAGAACATTCTTACAAAAACTATCATTTAGAGAACGGCTACTCTTACCGAATTGACCGCTACGTCCTTACGAATAGCACAGACTGTAATGGTACCAGATTTTACAGCAACTTCGCTAATACATTCAATTCGATGCTCTTCTTATCCACTACCGATAGCTTCCGCCACTTCATCGTTGCTTGAAATTCGTTGATTTGGCAAGCCCTTCTAGAATGAGCAATCGCTTCTAGAATGCAGTCGCATCTGACAATCGCACATCTAGATTTTGAGAGTAGGCAAAAATAGTGCTCGGCCGATAAAAATTTCTATTGGCCGAGCACTATTTTATGTGTTGTTTTGTTGCTGCTCCGCCAAATTTATTAATTCTAGCTGGTCATAGATTTCTATCTTCCACCCAAATTTCGAACCCCTCTCAAAATTTTCCAGACCCTTTTTTATCGGCTACGTTGAAGTTGAAGTCCGCTAACTCCGACTGCGTTACCACGTCATTTCTGAATTTGCCATCTACTGCTTACAGCGTGCAAACAAGCAACCAAACGTCAAAACCAAGGCTAACCAAGCCACCGTATACCGCTCAACTACACTACCAACCCGAACTATACCAACTCTCCAGCCATGTTCAGCACGTGGGATCTCGTCCGACCGCGCTTCTGGTACCCCATGTCGTCTCTGGAGCAGTCCATGATGGACCTCGAGCACATGAGCAACCTCATGAGCCGCTCGCGCTTCCCCTTCGACATGGGCAACGAGATGCTGGCGGCGCCCAGCAATGTTGACGACGACGAATTCTTCCGGGATCTGCCTGTGCTTTTGCGCGAGCAGAGACCGACGACGCAGCACCGCGAGGTCGCTACACAGACGACAGAAAAATAATACCGATAACGTAGCGGACGGACCCCGACTCCGGACCGTGATAACGACCCGAAACCAACAGACCGTGAAGGCCAAGGTCACCATTAGCACGAAGGCATCGAAAAGAAGCAGAAGCAAGAGTCCGACAGCTCTGACAGCTTCGAATGGTCGATGCCGACAGCCAGTACTGGCGCCGCCTGCTCGTCCTACAACGTTCAGCAAGTCCGCCAATCGTGGACGACAAAGGCCAGGGAGGTGACAATTTGGGGCGCCGCTACGAAGACTCAAAGAGGCGATTCTGAAAACGTTCCACCAGCGCCGAATCATAGGAAAGAGTCGGAGCACAACGGGGAAACCAGAGGCGCCCCCGACAAACAGGTCT
>NW_003303266.1:42989-46418 GCF_000142945.1 Phytophthora infestans T30-4 | reverse complement strand
TACGTATGATGAAGAGCATAGCGATAAGCCGTATTATACAGAATTGTTTGTGTGCCAATCATACTTGTTCTGGATGGTGGTTTGGCGATGTATTTGTAGGAAACCTTAGAGTTGATGCCGCTACCGACTACTACAACGGGCCCTCTGGCATTGAGCTGGATGGACTCAAAGCCGGTAAATATGCTCGCTTCAGGCTGCAGCATACATCCTGCCAGCATTTTGCGATTGGGAAAAGATGGCACACAAGCACGGTGCCCTGCCCACAGCTGGTTGTGGACTACACCCGCGGCATGGGTGGTGTGGACGTCCACGACCAGCTGCGGCTCCAGCACAGCAGTATTCAGGAGTGTGTTTTGCTCTGAAAATACTACAATCGGTTGTTCCTGTGCATTATCGACATGGCCGTGGTCAATGGATACATCGTTCACTTTTTGACACCTAAGACAAAAGGAGAAAGAACACCTACCCATGCCGAGTACTTGCGCCGTTTGCACACGCAGATTCTTGCACTGCAAACAATTATTTTCGAGACTCATCCCAACGCTGAGGACCTGGTGTCCGTACCTATACAACGCCAGCAGCACACATTAGTGAATAACGACGTCTTCTACTCCTAGCAGCACAAACGCAGGCAGTGCCTTTGCAAAGTTTGCTCCGCTTTTGCGAACCCAAACACCAAGTCATTCGAGACTAGCTTTTACTGCTCGCAGTTTAGCGAGGTGTTTGGAGGTCGAGTACCTCTATGCCGACACGTTAGACGCGTCGACAGCGGAAACACGCTGATATGCTCGCAAATTTGGCATGACACGTGAAGCGAAGGGAAGAGCATTTCACCTAGCCTGAAGAAGAAGATACGATTTCGTAAGCGTAAGAGAGGGGGCGACGAGGAAGAAGAGTAAGCTTAGAAATGGGTAGTTGTAAAAACAAGCAAATTTACCTAATCTTACGCGCAGAGAAGAGTTTGCCCTGTTCCTCCTCACTAATCCGTTAGTTAGGAACTGGGCAAATTCTTTCTCTGCGCGCACTTCGTATTCGGTTGGCGCCGAGAATGGATGGCTGTTGACGGACTTTTGAGTGTGTCCAGGAGCAGTAACGAAAATGCCAGGTATTGATGGGACGCAGGTATTTGCCGTTCTTTGTACTGCTGTGAGCCAATAGAAGCTCGCGATCCTCGCAGATGCTGTCACACTGTGGACATTATGTTCCGTGGCGCAATGTCTTTGTGCTAAATGTGTCCGGTTCTTGGTCAGTAGGAGCGAAGGGGGTTGCAGCAGGATAATTTTGGGAGGTTTCGACTGTATAATTAATTCAAGTATAAATCCTTACTCTGTAGGATACAGAATAAAAGCTCGGGCTAGAAGGGTTAACGAGTACTTTTGCATAGCGGTACGGTTCTTCATTGTTTACGTGGATCTCATCCATTGCGACATACGTTGTTGCAGCTAGAATTTCTTTTCAGTTGTCGTCGCCATCGATTCGGGGGGGGGGGGGGGTGCCAACTTGGCACACATTAAGAAGCATGTATTGTTGCGCCTCCGCTGCCAGGGTGTGGCGTGGCGGGTTAAGCGCGATTAGGAAATTCTGAAACTAACTACGGCCGCTCGCTCCTACGTTGGTTTCATCTTTTGCTACCTCAACTCAAAAGCTATTTTCACCCGTTGCTTGAAAATTCCCATTTCAGTTGTCGTCGCCATCGATTCGGGGGGGGGGGGCTGTGCCAACTTGGCACACATTAAGAAGCATGTATTGTTGCGCCTCCGCTGCCAGGGTGTGGCGTGGAGGATGCCCCAAAGCTCGCTACAAGGCAGGCTCCTTCATCATGTCTTTTGCCATTCGCGATGTTAGCCGTCCCCCAATGCGGGTATAACGCTCCACAGCGTCAGACTTCCACCTTCCAAATAACTTGACCGCCAAACTATCAAATCCAGCATTAAAGAGTGCGGTTGCACCTCCACTGCGCAGTGAGTGAGACCCAAAATTTTCTGGATTGTAACCCGCCTGGCTTGCAGCGCATTTGAGCGCCTTTACGACATCTTTGACTTGCATATTTGTAGCCACATTAATCTTGCACAATAGAGTATTTTCTGCAGCACCGAGTGACTTGTGATGCCGAACAAGATTCCATGCTGCTAAAACTGGACAGCACCATTGATACCCTGAACGCTCCAGTCTACGACTGCTTCCATCGCCAAACTGGTCGGACTTACCTCCGCGGAATGTAATCACTACTGCCACCACCTCGTGTAGATTATCAGTCGGTCTCTCGTCGGAATCCACAAATGAAATATCTGACCGCTGTATTGCATACGGCAACACTTTTGCTCCTTGGGCTAAATACTCCGATCTTCTGAGAAGAAAGAAGAAGCCCAGCACCGAAGCCGCCCAAATGATTCGGTGCTGGGCGGACTTGAAATCGAGGAGCCCGTGGTGTTTCTTGAGGATATCGGTTGTGACAGGAGATTTGGATTACGAGCTTTGTCCTTCCTCCGCATGCCAGTGATTGCAAGTTGGTGTCCTGGTAAGAGTGCGACGCTGAAACCGAGCATCCGTCGATGATGCCACGAGATATGGCTAATTTTTGAGAGTACGGTGCCGGCAGAATTCCCTGATCCTGTGTGTCCCCATCCATAGTTCCAGCAGTGAATAGCGAATAAGGCGAGTTGGTAAAAATGTTTTCGTGGGCTTTCGGGTAGCCATCTCGGGAAGTTAAGCAACTTGCACCATTTACACCATTGTCGCCATGTACTGTTGTACTGCGATGCCGACGACGCGGCCAATGAACAGGATTGAAGCTGTTCGAGAAGTTGATGTAGAGGCTTCTGCATTGCAGGGGCACTGTGCTCTGTGTCCAGCCAGAAGAAAAGTTAGTCCATCTGGTTAAATGAGGTTCGATCCAAGCTCGTGAAGCTGCATCCGCCATCCAATTCGTCGATCCTGGGATATGGTCGGCGGATACACGTAAATTAAAGTACACTTCGGCCAGACCAAGCACCTATTAATTTCTTGGCTGAATGAGTTCCGAGAATGCAGCTTGTTGCACCACGCAACAGCGGAAGTATTGTCACTCCAACATTTTATAAGGAGAAGCTTCCCTTTGGCTAATCGACACCATTTCGCACCCCAAGTCCATAACGCAAGAGCAATACACAAATGCTCACGGACATTGATAGAAAATCCAGATTTGTGTAGCTCGTCAATCATTAATAGTTCTTTGTCATCAAACTGTATCTGAATAAATGCATTAGCCGCAGGATCAAGCACGGCCAATCCGACGTCGGACGCATCCATATACAACTCAACGTGAGGCGCAATCGTCTCCATTTATCCGAATATCGTCAACGGTAGCTCCGCTAGGCAGCCATGCATAAGGATTTGGTCGAACCACCGCAAATCGGCTGTTGTGCCACCGGACAGACGTGTTTTGCCAAA
>NW_003303266.1:8507-11004 GCF_000142945.1 Phytophthora infestans T30-4 | reverse complement strand
ATTGGGCGTGCCATAGAAAAAAAAATCGCAAATGGACTGAACATGGCATCGGGGCTTATCGAGTTACTACAAAAAATTGAAACGATTGCCGCCTCTGACTTCACAAACGTTTCCTACCTCTTCCAGCAATTTAAGGTTGCTAGAGAGAAGGTGAGCCGTAACAGCACTGACTCGTTGAAGGTTGGACTGATCTCCCCAGAGGCATCGAGTCGTCCGCAGTCGCGATCGAGATCAGGTCGTTCTCTCGCTCACGGAGACGCTGCTCGGTCAGCAACGACTTGACGTGCGGGTCGCTTCGTGACAGAGTGCTGCCGCGTTCACGATCTGGGCCCACCCCAAAGCCGCTATACATACTAGCGCCACCGTGGTTTCCCTGTGGTGGGTCGTAGAACGAGTCTTGGTCCGACACGCTCCTCTCGAGTCGCCCCTTACGCTGAAACGGCTGCGGCTGGTAGTGTCGATGGTGTTGCTGGTATTCGAGCTCGTCCTCGTCCACTTCGTCTTCGGATTCACTGTAGTACGTGTGGTTCTGGTGGGGTAGGTAGTCTGATCCATCGCGGATATCGTCGTGTAGGATGGTATGGTTATTGTACGGAAGATGGTAGTCTATAGTCTCCGTGGTAGGCTCTCCGTCGTCCTTACCCATGAGGTCGTGTTGGTGCAATTCACCTCCGTCGTCTTCCGGGCGGTGGCTGCCGTGCGCGGCTGCGCGTAGAACCTCGAGGATGCGCTCGCCACACTCGGCCTGAATGGCCAGATCGATGGGTAGATGGCCGGCGTCATTGCGCATGTGCACGGCGTATGGGTTGGCGAAAACCACCTTGACCACGATATCAGTGGGTGCGTCTTGGTGCAGACAAACCCAGTGCAATACCGTCATGCCGCTGGCGTCCGTGCGCTGTGCTACCTGGCGGTTCTCGCGCATGATCGTGAGCAGCGAGTCCCAGTCGCCATTGATCGCATGCAGGAAGTCGCCGTCCATTGTGGCTGCTACGGGGGGGAAGGCGTGTATTAGGCGGAGGGGGTTGCCGTGGCTTGGGACGTCCCTGGAGAGAGCTCTCTGACGTTGGGGATATGCGCTTGGCGCTCTTGACTGACTTTGTCTGTCTAGCGATTTGGCGATAGGCCATTATTAATAAGTGCGGCATACATGCAAAGACGCGACGGATGGACCTTTTCGACCAATAGGTAATGCGCAGGTAGGGGTGGGAGGGCATTCATTATGAATTTCAAAAGACATTGGCGCAACCTTGAGGTAACATTTACGGTGAGAGGTCTTTCTCTGGCACGATGCCGCGCGTTGTAGTTTTGGAGGACTGTTCGCCCGGCACCGCTCCACTCCCGCTCTATGGCCAGTGGTGGAGTTTTGCTTCGTGTACATGTACAGCAGCGCGAGAGCTTACAGTACATGTATCCTAGCTTACAGTACATGTATCCTGGATACACCTCATTGAATGAGGTGTGAGGGTTTTTGGTGTGAGGGTTTCGATGAATGTGGCTCTACAACAGCATGTTGCTGTCGAAACAAAATGTACCGTTTGACTTTAACGCCACGTAAGGATTATCAATGCTAAGTTATCATACAACATGTAGCTTGAATCAAGCTGCTTGATGCACCTCAAACAAACGAGGCTCAAAGTGAAACATGCACGCGATGGTATCCTTTCGTCGACACTATTACTATCTACTGTACATGCACCTGAACTTCCTACCGATACTCGATCTATTGGGCTTGGCAAACCCTTTCTTCGCAGGGGGCAACACGCAAGCTCCAAATTCAAATCTCGCGTCATTTTCTAAAGGCTTTCGTGGGCTTGGTGAGAACGTGGAGAGCATGGATATTAATAATCTCCAAAGAGCGAGCAGGGGGAAACATAACAAACTTCCAGAAATCCCCCATGCCATCATAATTCAAAAGAAAATTGATCGACACTAATAATAAAGTTGCGCTTGAACAATGCTGTGACCGATGTTCTGCGCAGAAATGGACGTATACGTAGCGTATCAAACGTTTGGTAGTAAGCGTTCCGGTATCCAATGACAGTGTCGTTACGACATCAGATCGATGAAGACCTCATCCACAACGATTCGTGGGAACCATTGCTGACATGATAGCACAGCTTCTCTAACATTTCAGTTCTTTAAAATTTCAATCAGAAAAATCGTAGCATGATATTTACGTAAGGAGATAAATACGCGTAGCCCCCTACACTTCCAGCGGTTGTTTGCGTCCTGCTGCAGTCTCATCGTCGATGCTAAGCATTTTCTGTACGCTGGAGGGGATCTCTCCTCCAAAGAGCCGCTTAAACACGCCCACTTGATCCCAGCAGTGATGCTGCTGGGCGATTCTCAGCTCCTGGAAAACGACGTATGTAGTGACTGTGAACGTCAAATCCGATGATTTAATCGCCATCAACGCCACGCGCATGGTAGCTGGGCAATCCTCCGAGGCACACACGCGCTCCAGGTGCTGCGCCGACGCGATCTCGCCCTGTAT
>NW_003303266.1:5030-8407 GCF_000142945.1 Phytophthora infestans T30-4 | reverse complement strand
GTGGATCTACACAAGAAGGTGAAGGGAGAGCTGGCTCTCACGTATCTGGTGTGGGCAGTGGACGTGGCGAACAACACCACTGCAAGCTCTCCCAAGGCTCGCGAACAGGAAGCCCTCAAGGTGTTCAACAAGGCACTGTCCTTCTACTCGGAACTTGGCGACCAGAAGCAAGTCGCGTCCACTCATTACCAGATTGCCTCCTTCTATAGCCGCATGATCTCGAGCACGCTACGTGCTGAAAGGGAGAGCGCAGCTCCCGACAAGTCTGACGCGCCTTCGTCAGCCTTGTCTAGTCGCATGGAGATCGCCAGACGACACTATGAGAAGGCCTTACATTACTTCGGCGCAGTCGAAGTGGGCAAAACCTTCGTGCTGATTCATCAAGAGCTGGCGGATCTGCACATCCTTGGCGGACATGTGGAAGGCATTGAACACGCCTTGTTGATCCTGTTAAATACGTACGAGGCCTTCAGTCACGCAGCATCTACGGGTTCGAAGCTTGAAGAGAAGGACATGACTTCTCTAGCTTGTGACATTGTGACGAAAGTTAAGGCTGTTTTGCACCAGCTCATTCGACTGAGTTCGGGTGGACGCACTAGCGGTAACACTGCCACCACGAAGAACAAAAAGCTCGACATGTTCAAGAAAATGTACAAAGAGGTGATCTACAATGATGGATACAGCGCAGGAAGCATTGTGCTGATTTTGGGAACCCTGCGCGGGATGTACGTAGTATAGAGGATACATGATTTACAGCCCGTCAACAGAAGGGGATTGGTCTACAAAACTGCAATCGTCTCAACGCTTCTCATGCTACGTGTAGTATAAATACCTATAACACACACTTACGGAAGATTCTCGCTTCCAATCTAGCCTTGATCTATTGCTTGTGTGTGGAGGAGAACTCAAACTCCCTGACTAAACTTATCACTACGGCTTATCGGTACGTGATGTCACGTCCTCGACTATACCTTATAGCTCTCGACTATACCTTACTACTTCCTATGCCAGCTTGGCCGCACGTTCTGTGCGGCCCAGTGCAGTGGGCAAGGCTTGGTCACCAATGCACCAACCACTACATGCACTCCACAAAAACAACCATATAAATAAAGGCGTTTTGAGCATCTAAACAATAGTACACCGAAATAACATGTTGATGTTGAAGTAGCTGGGTACACGACGTATCCAACTGGTTACTCTCAGGGTACGTTATAAGAGTTATATCTACTCACAGAATTTGACTCCCCAGTCCGTTTGCTGCTGATATTTATTGAGAGTGAGGATCAGTAAGATAATCTATTGGAAATAAATACCTTAATTATTAATCAGCAGTCAACGATTGCAATTGTTTGTGTCGTTAGTTTCCTTAAAGTTTGAGCCTATTGGGTGAATTGTAAATGGAAAAGTCGTCCCTACAAAGCATTTTTTGCCTTATTACGTGCATGTTTCGGATGTGGTCCCGGTTTCTTACCCCTTTTGCCAATTCGCTCGGGCTCCGGTACTAGTTGTGGTATCTTTGTTTGCGGGTTGGCTACGAGGCTTTCTGTCGTTGGCCACGGGAAAAACTTAAACGTGTAGATATCCTTGAAGTGCCCAATTGAAAGCCGTTGTGCGTCGTACAGTTCTTCAAGTCTCATACCATGTTTGGTAGCTGCACAAATCGCGTGTACACAGGTAAATTGTTCGTCCTCCCAATTTCCACAGGTGCACTCCTTCGAATTCAAATCTACCATTCGCCAAGGGTGTATGTATCCAGGTTTTGGTAAAGCCCCAACGTGCTGTACCGAGAAAAAAGCCTCGCCGTGTGCTTGAATATCACACATCTTAGCTACAACAGCTCGTTTGTCGCGTTTGGCTAGCAGCACAGGAACAAGATCCGTTTCACTCCTGCTGTCTAGCTAATCTGCTGCTTCATTTCTTTTATCAGACATCAATTGGCCAAGTTTAAAGCAATACAGGTTAAACGCATCAAGCGGTTTTGAGCTGCGCAGATCTTTCCCCATCAAATTATTGGCTTGTTCGGAGATGTTTGAAGTAATTTCATCGTATGTTGACAGGCCAAATTTCTCGAAGAACTTATACTTAACCCAGTTTTCAGTGGGAAGCACTAGACTCTGTTCGGTACCGCTCGGTGTGATTACCTCAGTCTTCTTAGTAAGGTATTCTGCGGCTCCTGAATTAGAAATCTCCAACTCGTTCATGTACAAGTTGTAGTCACTTTCAGAGTCGGAACGAGCGATAGAGCAGATTGTTGCTCTGTCTTGAAGAAAGAGTCTATGGTTGGCTCTGTTGATATTATCCATGATATGGCGGAGGCAGAAGCGGTGTCCAGCGGATGGGAAAACTTCGGCAACTGCAGAAAGAAGACCGGTAGGAGAGAATGCGTCCTACTAGGAGTCCTAAAGTGTCCTATTGTCCTAAAACCTGGGATAAAAACTAGCAATTCGGCTCATAAAAAAACCGATATTTAGGACAACACAATGAGTTTTAGGACGAAACAAGCCAGGGTCCGCGTGTCCTAATAGGACACTCGACAACTGGACACTCAGCTGTCCTATTAGGACAGACTGCAACTCAGACCACTGTCCTATTAGGACAACACCAAGCCCAACATGTACTGTCCTCAAAACCTCCTCAACTGGCCTAGCTAGAAGCAATAATCATCTTAACGCCCCTCTCTCCAGCTGGGTCTCGCGATCGTAGATGGAGCGGTCGTTCATCATAAGAAACGTCTGCACGGAATTCTGCTGCGTCCATTGAGTTTGCTAGATGTTGTACACGTTGAACGAGTCGTTCGGGTTGTACCGGTTGGTGATCAGCTCCATTTTCTTCCAGGCGGTCCAGTTACGACGCCATGCGTCCACGGACTCGGGGCCATCGGGACCGTCGATCACCTCGTAGCCGTCGGGTTGTTGATCCCAAGCGAGTGTTTGGCCGAATAGGCAGCAGGCCGCGGACAGGTAAAGTCCGGTTAGAGCGCGCATGGAGGGTTCGATGTGCGCGCGACGCAGGAGCTTGAGGAATGACGCTTCGATTGGGAGGAGCCCTACTCAAAGATCATCAAACGTAGCGCTGCACAGACACGGAGCTAATCTGATTTGACATATTGAACGCAAGTCTCAGCACCTGCACATCAAATCTCCGTCTGGAACAAGGACAGCTTGCGCTGCAAGTTGTAGCGCGATCCAAGCTTCTCTTCCCGCTATATACAGGAGCGGGCTTGAAGTCCGCAAATAAATGCACTACGTAGGCGCAGAAATCCAGATCGAAGGTGGAGATGCACTCCCGCTTAAAGCCTTGGTCGGCGGAGTCATTTACACGATAACGCAAGCCAGACAGCATCGGTTCGAGAGTGCGTATGATGAGAGTCAGCACGG
>NW_003303266.1:0-4930 GCF_000142945.1 Phytophthora infestans T30-4 | reverse complement strand
GAGTCCCCAGCGGCTTTTCCTCGGCTGCATCGTCCTCATCGTCGTCCCCTTTCGTCCGCTCGTTATCTGACTCTGTGTCCTCGTCATCCTTCTGCGTTTTGGGGCTAGGCCGTGCGTCGCGCTCGTTAGTTTTAGGGCGATGGTTACCGGTCTCTCTTTCGTTGTGCACCTTCCGACGCTTGTGCGTCTCAGCGCCGCTCTCCTGTTGCGCGTCGTCCATCTCGCTAGGGAACGTGTCCAACAACTCGTTCAGCGCGATGACCTCGGGTTCCGCAAGCTGTCGCTTGGACCCCGCGCTGCTACTCGAGGCTGGAAATGCGCTGGTTGACGCGTCTGTGCTTCTGCTTGCTGACGCGCGTCCGTTTGCTGTACTGCTGTCGGCGGTGGGCAGCGAAGAGCGCGGAGGAGGCACCATCTGGAAGGGAGCAAACCGTGACTGGTTTCTTCCTTCACGTTCAGCTTTTGGTGTGCACACCATAATCCATTTGTACACCACACCACCTTAATCAGGTACAAAGACAAAGCAATCTTGAAGTTATCGACACACGAATGACAGACTTCACTATCGCTCATTTTTGGCAACGTGGATGACCAAGACGCCGCTCATGCGCGCGCCTTAGCGCCACCTTTCCAGCAGACCGCTCGTGTAAGCTAAACCGCACTATAATTACAAACAGCATCGTCAAATTATTAAAGTTCCACCTTATAATTGTCCAGAAATCGTCGTTCCGCGTCTTGGGACGGCAACAAATCGCTGCCGGCGGCCCCAGTAAGAGCGCACTGAGTGCTCTATGGGTGGATACCTTCGGGCTGATGAAGGAAGGGTCCTTCCGCAGCGAGAAGGAGAACGTGGACGAGGATATTCTGCAGTGTGGCAAGGGACCATTCGCTGTGGAGGTGGACATCATGCAGCCCATTGACCCAGATAAGGCGCCAAAGGTTCACGTGCCTCCGCTCAACCACATTAGACGGTGGATTGACGATCTTCCAGCGTGTGTGAGAATGAGTTGACTGACAAGGGCGTACGCATTACTCCTGGAGGCATCCGCAAAGGTGCTGCGGGCATCAGCGTAGCCTTTATCCACCTTAAGGGGAACGACGCCACTGCCCTATCGGAAGGAGTACTCATTGAGCTCGTGCAGGCCCCGGACAACATCATCAAGGCTTTCGAAGCTATCAAGGAAAAATGGCCGTAACGTTAAAATCTTTGAAATTAAATGTAGGACGGCGTTCGTTTCCCAGATATCTATTTAGTGATTAGGTTTACTCAGATGCAGGTTCACGTCCAGTACTCCTTCAGGTTTCGACTTCTGGCAGGTAATTTATGAAATAAATTCCCGTCCAAATATTACGCAGGTATCGAGAGCTTGGATACCTGGAATAGTCATGTGTGCGCTACTTGGGCAAAAGTCGAAGTGATGAAGAACTTGTCTTGTCGGCATGGCAAACCCACGGGGAGTCAAAAGCTTGAATGGGTATCTTCTTGTCAGCAGCCAGGTATTGGCCAGGTAAATGCCATGTACTTGTCAAGTTACCTCTTACCACGACACATGCTGCAGCTACGAACGACGTCTGATCTTCAGAATTTCGAGTAGCATTGCCCAACGTAACTTCGTAATGCCAGAAGAAGTTACATCACTTGGCGCCTCGCTGGACACGCACTTCCACATGTGGAGACACACAAGACTCCACAACTATCACCATCTTTCTACAGGTTCTTTAATGTGATTCACCTGGAACACTTCCTGCATTGCCGATGCAACCTCGCTCGTAATGCCTTCAAGACGTTTAACGTTCTTGGCAGAATTCAGGCTGTCGTACAGGTGAATCACCTTCGAACTGCCTTCGATCACTAAGCAGCCCCAGTGAACTCCCTCAAAATTGACAGGCACCAACACAAACTGACAAACGGCTACAGAAGCGCAAATCTCCAAACGTTTCTTCTCCGGAAGCACCGGCTCCACATTAGCTGGTTTTTTTCTTGGTAACTTCTTAAGTGGAGGCATCGTCACCGTGGCATTGCTCTTGTAGCGCTGTAGAAAGACCGAAAAGGCGTGCATGGCGCCATCGTTGAGCCACATGGACCCTCGAACACAATAGATGTCGGCCATTGTGATGTCAATTCCGAAACCTGGCAAAGTTTTGTATGGCCAGGTATTCAGAATGTCATTAATTGCAGCAACCACTGGAGGTGTTTCGTCCACAAGTTGTTTCACCTCGTTATTAAGCCAAGTGCATAATGCAACGCCACGTTGGCACGTAAAGTCACCGTATCTCCGTTGTCTACAATAGCGTAACTGCTCACCACGTCCTGGTGCACGGCAACATCATATTGTGTCTTTATAGCAGCAGCTACCCATCGCGTCGTCATGCCCAGCACAGCGTTCATCTCCTTTGTGTATGTAGTATCACGTAACGTTCCTGGCATCTCCACCTTGGCGTAGTATTCCTCCTCCTTTCGCCACTGGTATGATAGTAGCGCTTTTAAGCTGGAATTCATAGAGAAATGGCCCTTGATCTGCTGCTTCACTTTGCCGAACAAGCTCTCTACACGGTTGTTTGTGTGATTCTGAAAGTGAGGCAAAGCAACACGATACGCCATGACCCACATGTCCTTGCAATTTTCCCAATTCTCTTGAAGATAATCCCACAAATCTTGTCGTCCTCCTCTAAGCGACAAACACTTAAACTCATCACGGTGAGTCACGTAATCTGCTTCCGTCCTAGCGTAGGTCATGTTCGTGATCGTGTGTTTCATTTGGGCCAGCACGTCCGCTTCAATGCTCCGTATTTACTCGACATCCGAATCGTGTCATGTAGCCATTTGATTACGTGAAAGTGGCATAGCAAAATGCGCGCCTCCGGCAACTTCTGTCGCAGAACTTCCACCTCTCGCATATCCTTATCCACAATCACAATCCGCAAGAAACGCCAGTGCTCATTTGCACGCTTGAAATAATCATTGCTCTTTGCCATCTGCCAGTCGCCGTTCGTCTCTAACAAAGAATACTGGACAGGCTGTCCATTGCCAAACTGGTCCATCGCAACCATCGAGAGTAACTGATAGTTGTATCTAGTAATGGAAGAAAAAAAGATAAATACCTGGAAAAAACATGGACAATCCCCGGAACTAAAAAAACAGCTATGACTTACTTGTTCGTCTTGTGCGTGCAGTCCATTTGAAGGACCTCAGGAAAGCTGTCCAACATGGATCGCATGTGCCCCGTCGTGATTGAAATGACCCCGGTGTTTCCACGCGCACTCTGGTATAACGAGGACACGCTCTGCGGAGACTCCATGTTAAAGTTCACGATGGCTTCAGCTACTGCGTCATCATCGGACAGTTCTACACCTAAGGTAATCAAAGTAATCATTAGTACGTGACCACCATAAAGCAATCAAACTTACGAACACACCAAACACTTACCGGAGCGACGCAAGCGGGCGATCAAATTTCGGACGTCTGTCATTGTCACGCGGTGCTCTGAGTTTTCGCGAATGTATTCGTAGATACTTGATGTCGTGGCCTGCGATTGCATCAGTAGCTCAACGCCAGGGACCAACGGGGACTGCGTAGACATCTGTCGAATACCTGGGTAGTGCTGGTAAATCTCTGGAGAAACCAGGTGGTTGTGAGAGTAAATTTCGCGCTTAAGAGCTATTCCCCACGAACCATTATCCATGCGATTACCCTGCGCAAGAAACTGGAAAGGACATTCGGTCCGCCGAAGGTTGTGCAGTGTGCGCTTGCCTGTCGACCGCTCACGCGTAGGCCACCCGTGAGTACAAATGTACTTGCGCTGATACGGACCCATGTCCTCTGGGACGAGTGGGATCTCCTCTTCCGGGAGATCTTTGTACTGGAGATGGTTCTTGAGTGCTGAGTTACGCCGAGCGACACTTATCTCCTCCTTCACGACAAGCACTTGTCGTGTCGCCCGCATATACATCTTGAGCCCTTGCTCGAATGCTGCCCAGGTAGTATGCTCCTCCTCAAACGGCGGAACGGGAACAAACAAATCGTCATCAACGTCTGCAACCGAGCGCTTCTTTCCTTGCCGTGGAGACGGCTTGTCGCTCATCGCCACATTGCTCCGCCTATTAGCAGTGACTTCTTGTTCAGTCTTCTCTTCCCCTTTCTGCACAGCCTCCGGCTGTGAAGCGGTGCCTCCCTCGTTATCGCCTGCTTCGTCGTCATCGTCTGCTTGGCCTTCATCACCGTCGCCTTCCAGCTCATCAACTTCTTGGTCATCTTGACCGACTCCATGGGGGCCAAATAACGGCGTCGCTGTCTCTGCTCGGCTCTCCCTTGCGCGTTGAATGGCTACTGCTTTCTCGGACCTAGTGCGGGCGTTTCCGATGTTAACACGATGCATGGTATCCTCAGCAGCAGCTTCCTCTCGGACTGCCGCTGCCGCGCGGGCCTCCTCTTCTCTTAGCGCCTCCTCCGCCATTTGCTGCTTGATATGCGCTGTCTTGTGGGTGCGAGCCATGGCGCTGTACGCGTTCGCCGCGAGAGGAAGAGCTGCCGAGTGGCTTCTTCTCCCCGGATGAGTGGCTGGGAGATCGACAAAAAAAAAATTCGAACGAAAATCGGTAATAAAAAACCCTGGTAACCTGATGAAATATTTGGAAAATACCTGGTCCGAAATACCCGGACGTGAACGTTGCCCTTGGAAAATACCTGGTCCGAAATACCCGGACGTGTCTTCTGGACGTAGTCGCGCATAGTCATCGTGCCTTGCCGAAGAGCGAAGAAGTCTGCCCGAATTCGGGATTCATCTTGCGGCGGCTCGAACGCGAGCCGAAGGTCACTCTGGAGGGTATCCAGAGTGGAAGAGACGTTGGGATCGACAACCAACTTGCCGAGAGCCCATTCCTTGGCTTTCCCAGACAACCGCGAGAGGAGGAAATGGACCTTCGCGGAAGG